>NC_081184.1:99668591-99968591 GCF_029867415.1 Vicia villosa | reverse complement strand
ACGGGATAAGAATAGAGGATGCCTCAGTGATCTCCAGCTTACCATTCAAAATCTCTGCCAAGGCTCCATTCAAAATTTCTGCTACACTCAAAGTGGCATCAGTAGTCATTGCTAGTCCAACTCCATTTCCATACTCCTCAGACAAAGCTGTCCCATGGGGATACGACGCTAATGTTTACGTTCATGGAGTTAAGCAGGGTATCTCGACTGAAGAGACCGCAAAGTTAACTACTCCAACTGTGGGTAATATTGTGGGTACCAGCAAGATCACGAGAAGTGGAAGAATCTTTTCACCAGAAATTTCTCCAAATGTTGCTGCTGGTCCAGTCCGAGTCCCAGTTCCTAATCAAAATGTCAACGCTCGAGGCAAAGAGCCACAAGTTGAACAAGTTCAAACCCCGGTGGAGATCACTACTGAGGATCCATCAAAGCAAGAAATGGAGGAAATATTGAAAATCATCTGCAAGAGTGATTACAATATGGTTGAGCAACTGGGGCACACCGCTTCAAAAATCTCAATGCTATCTCTGCTAAAATATTCAGAAGCTCATGCCAAAGCTCTGATGAAGTTCCTCAAAGCTGCGCATGTGCCTCAAGAGATCTCAGTCGACCAATTTGAGAATTGTGTTGCCAATCTAACCGTGAACAATGGTCTCGGTTTCTCTGATGTGGATCTAACTCCTGCTGGAAAAAATCACAACAAAGCCCTACATATCTCCATTGAATGTAATGGCACCACTCTATCTCATGTGCTAGTAGATAACGGTTCTTCTTTGAACGTGTTACCGAAAACAATACTAGAAAAGCTTGACTTCGAAGGAATTGTGTTACAACCAAGTGATGTTGTGGTAAGAGCCTTTGACGGGTCAACCAGAACGGTATACGGAAAAGTGAATCTCCCAATCAGAGTGGGTTCTCAAATCTTTGATTCTATCTTTTACGTAATGGAAATTCACCCAGCCTACTCCTGTTTACTTGGACGCCCTTGGATACATGGGGCAAACGCTGTAACTTCTACCCTGCATCAGAAGTTAAAATATCCAGTAAAAGGAAAGATTGTCACAGTCTATGGCGAAGAGGAATATATGGTTAGTCACCTAAGCAATTCCAAATATGTTGAGTTGGAGGATGAATTCATCGAAACTCCATGCCAATCATTTGAGGTGGTCTCCCCAGATGTCTCTACCACCAAGCATATTCCTGCTACTCCAACTACAACTATGGCTTCTCTCAAAGATGCCAAAGCCATGATTGAACAGGGTGATTGCACAGTATGGGGACAGCTTCCCGATATACCCTACAAGTCTGACAAACTAGGCCTGGGCTATGATAGTGAAAATCAAAAGAATGATCAAAGTCCTCGTTCTGAAGGATTGATGTCACACTTCGTCAGCCAAGAAGTAAACGCTATTGAAGATGAAGGAGTGTTCATGAACCATGTCATTCAGCCATGTCCAGATGAGATTCCACCCATTTCCATGGGAATGTGGGATGCTGCGGGAGAACCAAACGGCGGGTATAACTATCAGTATGCCGCACCTCAGAATTCTTATATTGCTTTGGAAGACATTACCCCGACTGGATGGGGTGATCAAATTTGAAATGACGAAAGTTTCACAAGTCCC
The DNA here is from genome assembly GCF_029867415.1 of Vicia villosa. Taxonomy (NCBI): domain Eukaryota; kingdom Viridiplantae; phylum Streptophyta; class Magnoliopsida; order Fabales; family Fabaceae; genus Vicia; species Vicia villosa. Next base: position 99,966,966 of record NC_081184.1, on the reverse strand, counting down.
GTCACTAAGCAATATCAAAATCCACCCAAAGAAGTATGGGACACGCTAGGAGAACCCAGCGGCGAATATGACTATATGGTGAAATACTCCGCTCCTCCGAGCTCACAAATTCCTATGGAGGACATTGTCCCAACTGGATGGGATGAACATTATGATGACAATTTCGCTCTTGAAGAAGCCAGGGAAATACCAAATAACGAGGGTTGCTTTCTGTCAGCATACACTCCTCATCAAGATGCACAAGTCTCTATTCAAAACATCATCCCGACTGCATGGGACGGCCTTATCGAGCATCTCGCTCAGCCAACAGAGATATCTCAGCCTGGGCTCTCGTATCCAGCAGAGTATATCCCTTATCCCGAAGGATCACCGGCTCATTTTCCCACTAATGAAATCAATGTTGTGGAAGATGAAAAAGACAACTGCAACTGGAACAGCTGGATACCCCCTGCTCACAACAGTGGATTGAACAACTGGAAAGCTGAGGATGTGATCTCCTTTGACCAGGAGTAAATGCCATTTCCTGTTTTCTTTGTGTATATTGTGCAAAGATAAAAGTGGTTCCTGAACAATCGAACCATGAGCTTGAAAAGCCGTGTGCCTTAGCACACCGGTCCTTCTATAAGGGCTTATCATATCATGATCATGTGCATTCAATAAAATCATGGGACGCTTGCATATTTAAATTTTGTGATCCTTTTTCCTTCTTTCTTCTCTTTCAAATAGCTATGTTTTTTCTTCACACATACTCACGTAATTAACATGCAGATTCACATACACTCTGGATCCAGTCAACAACGATTCTGCTATTGCCCGTCATGACTTTGAAAATCCGATCTACCAAACTGAGGACGAAAGTGAGGAAGATTGTGAAGTGCCAAGAGAACTTGCAAGGCTGCTAGAACAAGAAGACAAGGCCATACAGCCTCACGAGGAGCCAATTGAGGTCATCAACTTGGGCAGCAAAGAAAAGAAAGAAGTCAAAATAGGGGCTGATTTAGAACACAACGTCAAGCAAAGACTGATTCAAATGCTGCGAGACTACGTCGAGATATTCGCCTGGTCCTATGAAGATATGCCAGGCCTTGACACGGACATTGTAGTTCATCGCCTGCCAATCAAAGAAGGTAGCATTCCAGTCAAACAGAAACTACGAAGGAGTAGGCCTGATATGTCAAAAAAGATCAAAGACGAGGTTGAAAAATAGTTCAATGCCGGATTCCTAAAAGTTGTAAGTTATCCTCCTTGGATAGCTAACATCGTGCCTGTACCTAAAAAAGACGGGAAAGTCAGAATGTGCGTGGACTACAGAGATCTGAACCGGGCAAGCCCCAAAGATGATTTCCCTTTACCACACATCGATGTACTGGTTGACAATACCGCACAATGCAAGGTATTCTCCTTTATGGACGGATTCTCAGGGTACAATCAAATTAAGATGGCACCCGAAGACATGGAAAAAACAACCTTCACAACACCCTGGGGAACCTTTTGTTACAAAGTAATGCCCTTTGGTCTGAAAAAGGCAGGAGCAACCTATCAACGTGCAATGGTAGCACTATTTCATGATATGATTCATCAAGAAATAGAGGTGTATGTCGATGACATGATTGAAAAATCCAACACCGAGGAAGAACATCTGGGTCATTTACACAAGTTGTTTGACAGACTCAAGAAATACAAGTTGCGACTGAACCCGAATAAGTGTACCTTTGGAGTAAGATCCGGCAAACTCTTAGGTTTCATCGTCAGCAGCAAAGGTATTGAGGTTGATCCCGCCAAGGTTAAAGCCATTCAAGAAATGCCTATACCTCGTACCGAGAAACAAGTCAGAGGATTCTTGGGACGTCTAAATTACATCGCCCGTTTTATTGCCCACATGACTACTACTTGTGTGCCGATCTTCAAACTGTTGAAGAAAGATCAAGTGGAAAGGTGGAATGACAAATGCCAGTTAGCCTTTGACAAAATCAAAGAATATCTCCAAAAACCTCCAATCTTGTTGCCACCTGTGGAAGGCAGACCTCTGATAATGTACCTAACTGTGTTAGAAGACTCAATGGGGTGTGTACTAGGACAACATGACGAATCCGGCCGAAAGGAGCACGCAATCTACTATCTTAGCAAAAAGTTTGCCGATTGTGAAACAAGATACTCACTACTCGAAAAAACTTGTTGTGCCTTAGCTTGGGCGGCTCGCCGACTAAGACAGTACATGCTAAATCACACCACTTTCCTAATCTCCAAGATGGATCCCATCAAATACGTGTTCGAAAAACCTGCTCTCTCTGGAAGAATAGCGAGATGGCAAATGATCTTAACAGAATATGACATTCAATACACTTCACAAAAAGCAATCAAAGGAAGTGTGGTAGCTGATCATCTGGCTCATCAAGCAGTGGATGATTATCAAGCATTGAACTTTGACTTCCCTGACGAAGACATTATGCTGGTCAATGACTACAAACAACCAGGACCAGAAGAAGGACCCGAGCCAGGATCCCGGTGGACTATGGTTTTTGACGGAGCTTCTAATGCACTTGGCAATGGCATCGGAGCTGTGATCATTTCCCCCGCAGGAAGTTACACACCGTTTACTGCCAGATTATGCTTCAATTGCACTAACAATATAGCCGAATACGAAGCATGTATTCTGGGTCTCAAAGCTGCAATCGATCTAAGAATCAAATTCCTGGAAGTCTACGGAGACTCTGCCTTGGTAATCTACCAAGTCAAAGGGGAATGGGACACGAAGCACCCGAATCTAATTCCTTACAAAGAATATGTGCTGAGTTTGATTCCTTACTTCGAAGAAATCACTTTCGAACACATCCCACGCGAGGAAAATTAACTAGCTGACGCTTTAGCTACCATGTCATCCATGTTCAAAGTCAGGTGGAACAACGAGGCGCCTATGATCACCATTTACAGGCAAGATGAACCATCCTATTGCAATGAGATCAATACCGAAGGAACCGAGGAAAAACCATGGTTCCATGAAGTAAAAAGATATCTCGAAGCTCAGGAGTACCCTGAAGGGGCATCCATTAATGACAGAAAGTTCCTAAGGAGGTTTGCTGCCAAATTCTTTCTAAGCAATGGAACCCTATACAAACGCAACCATGACTCGACTTTACTTCGCTGTGTAAACAAGAAGGAAGCAGAACAGATCATGGAAGAAATACACAATGGTACCTTCGGTACTCATTCCAGTGGACATACAATGGCTAAAAAGATCCTGAGAGCAGGTTATTACTGGTCTACCATGGAAACAGACTGCCATCATCACTCCCGAACATGTCACAAATGCCAGATATACGCTGACAAAGTACATGTACCTCCAGTTCCATTAAGCGTCCTGACGGCTCCTTGGCCTTTTGCAATGTGGGGTATTGATATGATTGGAGAAATCAAACCTACTGCCTCCAACGGACATCGTTTTATCCTGGTCGCTATTGACTACTTCACAAAGTGGGTAGAAGCAGCTTCATTTGCTTCTGTTACCAAGAATGTGGTGGCCCGGTTCATCAAATACAATCTCATTTGTCGGTACGGCATCCCTGAACGGATTATCACGGACAATGGCACAAATCTAAACAACAGAATGATTGCTGAACTTTGCACACAGTTCAAGATCAAGCATCATAATTCCTCTCCATATCGACCAAAGATGAACGGCGCGGTGGAAGCTGCCAACAAGAACATCAAGAAAATCATACAAAAAATGACAGTAACCTACAAAGACTGGCATGAGATGTTGCCTTTTGCTCTTCATGGTTATCGCACATCTGCGCGTACTTCAACAGGGGCAACTCCATTCTCCTTAGTCTATGGCATGGAGGCAGTTCTTCCAATTGAAATTCAGATTCCTTCCCTAAGGATTATGAAAGAAGCCAATCTAGACGAAGACGATTGGATTCAAACACGGTTGGACCAGATAAACTTGATTGATGAGAAAAGGCTCGCAGCTATTTGTCATGGTCAGCTATACCAAAAGCGTATGATCAAAGCCTTCAACAAAAAAGTCAAAAGTCAAGCATACCAAACTGGTGGCTTGGTTGTCAAACGCATCATCTTACCACAAGGTGATCCCAGAGGCAAATGGACTCCCACCTACGAGGGACCATTCATAATCAAGAAAATATTCTCCGGCGGAGCCATGTTGCTTGCCACCATGGATGGCGAGGATTTCCCACATCCTGTGAATACTGACATAGTCAAAAAATACTTCTCTTAAAAAGAAAAAAAACAGCTCGCTAAGTTGAAAACCTGAAAGGGCAACTTAGGCAAAAAATGAGCGTCTCGGTGGATTGAAAACCCGAAAGGGCGGTCCAGGCAAAAATTAGAGACTAAACAAATACTATCCCGGTAGGCTGAAAACGTGAAAGGGCAGCCTAGGCAAAAGTTAGGGAATGAAGCATACAACTGTGTTCCGTTCAGCTGCCTACTCACCATCAAGATTCAACACCTCAAAGACACCGATCAGTCCAATCACTTTCTTCCAACAAGTGAGGGATGAGATGCTCGAAGACAGATTGGCAATAGTAGAGTTGAAACTTGACTGGATCGTTTTCACATAGCTATTTATCTTCATAAATATTTTCCAAAACTTTCTGACAATTTCCTACTTCTAGGATTGTTGTCTCCCTGTGCTAACCAGCCTATCATGGCTCTTTTTCAAAAATCAATGCAGCTTAGGCTCAAAAATCACTATTTTCAATTTTTATGTTTTAAATACGTAAGCGTCCCAATGATAATTTTGAATGAACATGTGCATTTGAATATGATTGATGTTTACCAGGAAAAACAGGAATAGCATTCAGGAAATGTCCTAATTATCTGGACATCATCCCATCAGAAGAAAATCTCCAAGAGAAACGCATTTCTCAGCAAATTCCTCAAAAGGATTTTCTCTTCAAAAGAAGTCTTATCCCCCAGCAGGGTTGTTCCAGATTACTATCTTCAGAAGGTGTGATCCCCGCACCCAGACTTGGTCTGATAGTGCATCGGAGGATTATGCATCTTCCTCATTCCCATCTGAAAGGGCATCAGAACTTCCAGCTACCTTTCATTCTCAAGAGATATTCAAGGATCCTTCAACAGAATACCAGGGTTCTCAAAGAATTTCCCCAGCCAAGGGTACTCAAACAAGACAAAAGATCATCAACGATCACAATATAGTCATATCCAGATGACTGGCAGAAATTTATTTTCCCAAATAAAAGCTCGACATCTCACATTCATACATCACATATTCATATTCATACATCACATTCATACATCACATATTCATATTCATACATCATGCATCATGCGCATAATCATGCGCATATTCATACACAACATCACATGCATATTTCTCCGGGAATATCTCACATTTACATGCATCATAAACATTGCATATCACTAACTTGATTTTTCAGGTAGACGGATATCTTCAACAAAGATGTTCTCAATCACATGCAGTGTTCACCTGAATTCCATGAACAGTTCTCTCAGATATAATCAAGCCGAAGATTCATTCTGATCACTTACCAACTCAAAAACAGACATCACAGATCTAAAGTTGATACCTCAGACGGTTCCAGAACGATCTAGCATCACAGATCTAAAATTGATACCTCAGACGGTTCCAAAACGATCTAACATCACAGATCTAAAGTTGATACCTCAGACGGTTCCAAAACGATCTAACATCACAGATCTAAAGCGATACCTCAGACGGTTCCAGAACGATCTAATATTGCAGATCTAAAGCGATACCTCAGACGGTTCCAAAACGATCTAACGTTGCAGATCTAAAGCGATACCTCAGACGGTTCCAGAACGATCTAACGTTGCAGATCTAAAGCGATATCTCAGACGGTTCCAGAACGATCTAACGTTGCAGATCTAAAGCGATACCTCAGACGGTTCCAGAACGATCTAACGTTGCAGATCTAAAGCGATACCTCAGACGGTTCCAGAACGATCTAACATTGCAGATCTAAAGTTGATACCTCAGACGGTTCCAGAACGATCTAGCGTTGCAGATCTAAAGCGATACCTCAGACGGTTCCAGAACGATCTAACGTTGCAGATCTAAAGTTGATACCTCAGACGGTTCCAAAACGATCTAACATTGCAGATCTAAAGCGATACCTCAGACGGTTCCAGAACGATTTAACATTGCAGATCTAAAGCGATACCTCAGACGGTTCCACAATGATCAACTTTCAAAATCTAAAGCGAAAAAAACTTTGGACAAGTTCCGTAACGATCATCCTCCAAGACTTAAAGCGGTAACCTTGGACGGTTCCGAAACAGTCAACACAAAGACTTTCAAATCCTTCATCAAGATATAATCAATGGATTCATTCTGATGAACAAACCATCAACACATTTACCAGGTGGCATTTGAAAGCCCATCTCAGGTAATGTCCAATCTGCCAACAACATTTCACAGACGACATTCAAATGCAACTTCCAACATCTCTGCTGATCAAGGTAAGTGCAAATTTTCAGGGCATCTAAATATTCAATCATCTTCTACCTTCAGATTTCAGACAATCTCTTCAGGTTTAAGAAGATTGAATAGGGGCAACTGTTATACCCCAAAATTTGCCCACATCTTTTTTCAAGAAAACTCCAATCTGAAAATTAAGAGTCTCATATAATTATGGATTATTTCAACAAATATCCTAACATATGAAACACTTAGTTTTTAGAATTTTTCTTATACAGTAATTTGGCCTGCAGTTGAATTTATTCTTACGCAAACACCAAATACTGTTTATTACTTCACACATGCTATTTATTTATTTACAGATAAATAGTACTGACACAATTGGTACAGAGTTAAATCTTTTTGCAGGCGCAGAATCAGGAAACTCAGACTGTACTGGTAACAAGTAGATTATTATTATCTTTTGTTTCCCACTAATTTTTGTACTATATTCCATTATTTTCAAAAATCTTTTCAAATCTCTTTTTCAAAAATCAAATCTCTCTTTTTCCCAACACTATCTCCACTTTCTTTCAAATCTTACTTCCACTCAAATTTTCCTTTTGTACGGAATCACATCATTCCCCAACGTCTCTTTCCTTCTTTCCATTCTATAAATACCTCTCATTTTCTTCCATAAAATCTCACATCAAATTCCAACTCATCTTTCAAATTCCTACCTCATATCTATTTTTCTCTTCTTCCCTGACAAGAATGGCAAAGTGGATAGAGACACTGTTTCTTACAGTCATCACCATTGCTACGGTGATCATGACTTTCTTCTGCCTGCATAGTCCTGAAGAGTGTGGACCTGCAATGGTTGCACTCCCAATCATCTACATGTTATTGTTCATAGCATGGGTCATTAACCGTCATTCTTAAAATTTGCCGTATTTCTTATTTCTTAAAATGTACCGTTTATTCGTCGTACTGTTCAATATAGTATGTAATATTTGTACTGTCAGTATTAAATGTTGTACTATTTGTCATAATATTGCTTAATTACTAAGATAATATTTTGTGTGTTTTCTGCCAGTCAAATATTCATTTTTCTGTGCATTAAATGATTTTCAGGGTCATTATCGGTAATTTTGCCCGCATACCGTAAATATTAGTTATTTATTATGTCTATGTTTTTAACAGGTCATGTAAATAAACTTTCATTTTTCACATAAAACATAAAACAAAAACAACAAAAAAAAAGAAAATTAACTTTGACTGTTGATTTTTCACTCTAACTGCTACGTCAATACCTGAACAGTCAGTTGACAGCCAAACTGCTGGCAGTACAATTCTCAGTGTTTTGTACCATCAATCAAATCAATCTTTCACAATTCAAAATTCCAAGATTTTTGTTCTAGAAGTCTTCTGAATATCACGCGATTAGCAGAGACTCAACACTGCACAAAAATCAGGTACGCTTAACTGTCTCCTACATAAACAGTCCCTGACTAGGGTTTTCTTGTTTTTACAGGAGAAACAAGTTTTTGAGAGCTCAAATGGATTTCATGCACATCCATATATCTCAAAGTACCATCATACAAATTTTCAAACTTCAATTCATTCAGACGCACCGTCAGCAGCTCAAACGGTCAACAGACGACCCGTTTGACCAAAAAAGTCAACAGACAGTCAAAAATGAAATTTTTTGTCAAAATCCATATTTTGTCAAAGGATTCATCATTTGATCATTGGATGATCATAATTCATCAAGGAAAGATCAAAAATCAACAAAACTCTAAGATTCAAAATTAGGGTTTTTGCCTGAAAAGTCAACTCAACTTTGACTGATCATAACTCTCTCATCCTTCATCCAAAAAATTCAAACCAAAGCTCATCTTGAAGGAAATTCAATTATCTTTCAAATGCCATTGATCCCATGGTCATTGGATTCACCATTTGAAAAATATGACCAAAGACATTACAGGTCATTTTCAAAGTCAACAAAAAGACACTTTTTTCAAAAGGACACACAAGGAGCTTCAAAAATCATTTTGACATGAGACCAAAGGCATTGGTTAGAGGACTCTTTGAGGTTTCCAAAAAGTGCAAGATCTCCTTCATATGACAAAAATTGAAGGATTTACACCTTGTTGAAGTTGGCTAAATTTTGGGAAAATACATGAAATCAACATTGCTCAAAAATGTATTTTTTCCAAATGGGGCCAAGTTTTCAGCATTCAAACATCATTTCCATGATGTTATGGGCCTCCCACGACCAAGACTAAGCCCATACCTTTTTTTATCCATTTTTGCATGATTTTATCTTATTTTAAGATTAAAATTAAAAGGAAAATGCATGGATAATGGTTAGCTTACAAATCAAGCATGACTCACCTCAAAGAATCTTCATCTTTCTGCAGAGAATTGAAGGGCAAGGCAGGTGCATTGAAGGCAAGATGACTTGGTCAAGAATTCAAGGTTTTTAATATTAAAAAACCAAAGTTTCAACAAAGGCAACTAAAGACACTTCTTAGCTTCAATTGTAAGCACTCAATGCTTATAAATAAGCTATCATAGTCCAGTAACAAAAAGGAGGCGAGTTCAGAAGCATACATAAGCTCATAACACTTGTAATCACTTGAAAAAAATTCAAAGAAAACTCAAATTCGAATTTGTAATTTCAGTCCATTTCAATACAAACTAAGCATTCATACACCTTCCTTGAACATCACTGAAACTATCTCAATCAATTACAAGCCTTGAAGCTCACTGAATCGAGCTACACAGGTCAAAATTTGTTCAAACTAAAATCAATTCGTATCTGGTTATTCACACATGTTTAACAAGATGTAGACATACTATTGAGTTTGGTTTGAGGTGTAGATCATTTCTGGAAACTTAATTGAAGTTTGGACACGTACAAACGAAATCACCATTTTAGGGTTCATAGCTTCAAAATCAGGGCTTTCCAAATTAGGCAAAATTAGAGATTCTAAATAGTACCAATAGATTCGTATGGACAAAACGAGTTGAATGGTACCATCGCGCCAAACTTATTTGCTTGTTTACCCCTATTCGTTATTTTGTAGAATTAGGGCTCACTTACAATAGCGCTTTTTTACAAAAGCGCTGTAAAAGGCCTTGTCTGAAGGTTGAAGACGATGAGGTGTCTCCCCCTCATTGGTCCAGAAGCGCGCGCGTGTTTTTAAACTTTCCACTAATCCAGTGTTTTGCAGGTGTAACGTATCCCACGTGCCTCACCATCTGGACCACCTGATTTCATTTAATGACTCATTCAACGCGCCAGATCAAACAATCCTTATCATGCACTCTCCAGCCTACCACACAGGATCAATATCCTTTTATTTCTATTTTATTTTCTATTTTATTTTAATTTCTTTGTTAAATTAATTAAAAATAGTTTTAAAAATCCAAAAAATACACAAAAAATATTTTTAGACTTCTAAAATAATATATTATTTTCTGAAATAAAAATATTTTATTTTTCTTCAAAATTTTAATATTTTGCATAATTAATTAGTATATATTTATATATGGGCTTTTTAATTATTCTAACCAATCAAAAAATCATAAAAAAAATTGTTCTTTATATAAAATATTGTTTATATATTATAAACTAATTTTGTACATATTTTGAATAATTTTCTCTCTAAGTTTTAATTATTTGTATAATTATTTGCATAATTATGTATTAATTAACTTAATCAATTTCAAATCAATTTCAAAAATTCCAAAAAATTAGTTTTGTTTTAAAATTAATTGACCAATATTTTGTACATATTTTAAAACTTAATTTCTAGGTTTAAATCTATTTTCATCTTTTTTCTTCATTTTAATTTAATTAATCATGCATTAATTATAATTAAAACCAATCATAAAAAATCAAAAAACATGCCTTTTATTTTTCTTGCAATTTAAAATTCCTAGATAAATGTATAGGATGTCAAATTCATGTAAATAGGCTAGTTTACATTTCCTGCACAATCGATGTAATAGCGTAGATTTACTTTTCGCACTTTACATTTCCGCATTTTAATTTCCCGCACATATAAACTGCGTGTATGTCAAAGATAAAATTGAACCGTTAGATCACTAACCTCAAAGATAAATATCTGAATACAAACACAATCACACTTGCACCTCTTAAGGTAATTCCTTCTCATTCTTTTCAAAATCAAAGTCAAAATTCTACTGTTTTGAGTACAAAATCGAACCTTGCGTTTATATCCGGTGAAAGGATAGATTTTTAAAGGAAATAGGATAAAGACCTTACAACTCAAGGTAGACCTCCTAGTTTGCTTGCTCAAATCAAAACAAACAAAATTCTCATACACTGTTGTTTCTCAAAACAAAACTTTCAAAAAAGACAATACTTTGTATACATCCAAACACGGATTATTACAAAGTTAACGTTCTTTTCAAAACATCTTTCGAAAGATAAACAAGCATTTTGTATACATCCACACACGGATCATTACAAAATTCAAATTACAAAGGTATTTGAAACCACATATGAGCAATTTCAGAGCAATTGAAAAGTGATCGAAAAACAAGTGAGCTAAGCAAACTTAAGAGCCCATGGATAACCATGGATACAAAGGGTGCTAACACCTTCCCTTTGTATAACCTACCCCCTTACCCAGAATTTCTTAAAGGTCTTTTTTCTGTTTCTTTTATAAACCTTTCCTTAATTGGATAAAATAAAAGGTCGGTGGCGACTCTGTGAATTTTCAAAAATGCGAAAGCATTAAGCGATAAAAAAAGAGTCAGTTCACGTATCTCTACAGAACAGAGGTATGGCCCGGGATTAAAAAACGGAGGTCCACACTGCGCATGTGCCTCAAGAGATCTCAGTCGACCAATTTGAGAATTGTGTTGCCAATCTAACCGTGAGCAATGGTCTCGGTTTCTCTGATGTGGATCTAACCCCTGCTGGAAAAAATCACAACAAAGCCTTACATATCTCCATTGAATGTAATGGCACCACTCTATCTCATGTGCTAGTAGATAACGGTTCTTCTTTGAACGTGTTACCGAAAACAGTACTAGAAAAGCTTGACTTCGAAGGAATGGTGTTACAACCAAGTGATGTTGTGGTAAGAGCCTTCGACGGGTCAACCAGAACGGTATACGGAAAAGTGAATCTCCCAATCAGAGTGGGTTCTCAGATCTTTGATTCTATCTTTTACGTAATGGAAATTCACCCAGCCTACTCCTGTTTACTTGGACGCCCTTGGATACATGGGGCAAACGCTGTAACTTCTACCCTGCATCAGAAGTTAAAATATCCAGTAAAAGGAAAGATTGTCACAGTCTATGGCGAAGAGGAATATGTGGTTAGTCACCTAAGCAATTCCAAATATGTCGAGTTGGAGGACGAATTCATCGAAACTCCATGCCAATCATTTGAGGTGATCTCCCCAGATGTCTCTACCACCAAGCATATTCCTGCTACTCCAACTACAACTATGGCTTCTCTCAAAGATGCCAAAGCCATGATTGAACAGGGTGATTGCACAGTATGGGGACAGCTTCCCGATATACCTTACAAGTCTGACAAGCTAGGCCTGGGCTATGATAGTGAAGATCAAAAGATTGATCAAGGTCCTCGTTCTGGAGGATTAATGTCACACTTCGTCAGCCAAGAAGTAAACGCTATTGAAGATGAAGGAGTGTTCTTGAACCATATCATTCAGCCATATCCAGATGAGATTCCACCCATTTCCATGGGAATGTGGGATGCTGTGGGAGAACCAAATGGCAGGTATAATTATCAGTATACCGCACCTCAGAATTCTTATATTGCTATGGAAGACATTACCCCGACTGGATGGGATGATCAAATTGGAAATGACGAAAGTTTCACAAGTCCCGTCACTAAGCAATATCAAAATCCACCCAAAGAAGTATGGGACACGCTAGGAGAACCCATCGGCAAATATGACTATATGGTGAAATATTCCGCTCCTCCGAGCTCACAAATTGCTATGAAGGACATTGTCCCAACTGGATGGGATGAACATTACGATGACAATTTCACTCTTGAAGAAGCCAGGGAAATACCAAATAACGAGGGTTGCTTTCTGTCAGAATACACTCCTCACCAGGATGCACAAGTCTCTATTCAAAACATCATCCCGACTGCATGGGACGGCCTTATCGAGCATCTCGCTCAGCCAACAGAGATATCTCAGCCTGGGGTCTCGTATCCAGCAGAGTATATCCCTTATCCCGAAGGATCACCGGCTCATTTTCCCACTAATGAAATCAATGCAGTGGAAGATGAAAAAGACAACTGCAACTGGAACAGCTGGATACTCCCTGCTCACAACAGTGGATTGAACAACTGGAAAGCTGAGGATGTGATCTCCTTTGACCAGGAGTAAATGCCATTTCCTGTTTTCTTTGTGTATATTGTGCAAAGATAAAAATGGTTCCTGAACAATCGAACCATGAGCTTGAAAGCCGTGTGCCTTAGCACACTGGTCCTTCTATAAGGGCTTATCATATCATGATCATGTGCATTCAATAAAATCATGGGACGCTTGCATATTTAAAATTTTGTGATCCTTTTTCTTTCTTTCTTCACTTTCAAATAGCTATGTTTTTTCTTCACACACACTCACATAACTAACATGCAGATTCACATACACTCTGGATCCAGTCCACAACGATTCTGCTATTGCCCGTCATGACTTTGAAAGTCCGATCTACCAAACTGAGGACGAAAGTGAGGAAGATTGTGAAGTGCCAAGAGAAATTGCAAGGCTGCTAGAACAAGAAGACAAGGCCATACAGCCTCACGAGGAGCCAATTGAGGTCATCAACTTGGGCAGCAACGAAGAAAAGAAAGAAGTCAAAATAGGGGCTGATTTAGAACACAGCATCAAGCAAAGACTGATTCAAATGCTGCGAGACTACGTCGAGATATTCGCCTGGTCCTATGAAGATATGTCAGGCCTTGACACGGACATTGTAGTTCATCGCCTGCCAATCAAAGAAGATAGCATTCCAGTCAAACAGAAACTACGAAGGAGTAGGCCTGATATGTCAAAAAAGATCAAAGACGAGGTTGAAAAACAGTTCAATGCCGGATTCCTAAAAGTTGTAAGTTATCCTCCTTGGATAGCTAACATCGTGCCTGTACCTAAAAAAGACGGGAAAGTCAGAATGTGCGTGTACTACAGAGATCTGAACCGGGCAAGCCCCAAAGATGATTTCCCTTTACCACACATCGATGTACTGGTTGACAATACCGCACAATGCAAGGTATTCTCCTTTATGGACGGATTCTCAGGGTACAATCAAATCAAGATGGCACCCGAAGACATGGAAAAAGCAACCTTCACAACACCCTGGGGAACCTTTTGTTACAAAGTAATGCCCTTTGGTTTGAAAAACGCAGGAGCAACCTATCAACGTGCAATGGTAGCGCTATTTCATGATATGATTCATCAAGAAATAGAGGTGTATGTCGATGACATGATTGCAAAATCCAACACCGAGGAAGAACATCTGGGTCATTTACACAAGTTGTTTGACAGACTCAAGAAATACAAGTTGCGACTGAACCCAAATAAGTGTACCTTTGGAGTAAGATCCGGCAAACTCTTAGGTTTCATCATCAGCAGCAAAGGTATTGAGGTTGATCCCGCCAAGGTTAAAGCCATTCAAGAAATGCCTATACCTCGTACCGAGAAACAAGTCAGAGGATTCTTGGGACGTCTAAATTACATCGCCCGATTTATTGCCCACATGACTACTACTTGTGTGTCGATCTTCAAACTGTTGAAGAAAGATCAAGTGGAAAGGTGGAATGACAAATGCCAGTTAGCCTTTGACAAAATCAATGAATATCTCCAAAAACCTCCAATCTTGTTGCCACCTGTGGAAGGCAGACCTCTGATAATGTACCTAACTGTGTTAGAAGACTCAATGGGGTGTGTACTAGGACAACATGACGAATCCGGCCGAAAGGAGCACGCAATCTACTATCTTAGCAAAAAGTTTGCCGATTGTGAAACAAGATACTCACTACTCGAAAAAACTTGTTGTGCCTTAGCTTGGGCGGCTCGCCGACTAAGACAGTACATGCTAAATCACACCACTTTCCTAATCTCCAAGATGGATCCCATCAAATACGTGTTCGAAAAACCTGCTCTCTCTGGAAGAATAGCGAGATGGCAAATGATCTTAACAGAATATGACATTCAATACACTTCACAAAAAGAAATCAAAGGAAGTGTGGTAGCTGATCATCTGGCTCATCAAGCAGTGGATGATTATCAAGCATTGAACTTTGACTTCCCAGACGAAGACATTATGCTAGTCAATGACTACAAACAACCAGGACCAGAAGAAGGACCCGAGCCAGGATCCCGGTGGACTATGGTTTTTGACGGAGCTTCTAATGCACTTGGCAATGGCATCGGAGCTGTGATCATTTCCCCCACAGGAGGTCATACACCATTCACTGCCAGGTTATGCTTCAATTGCACTAACAATATAGCCGAATACGAAGCATGTATTCTGGGTCTTAAAACTGCAATCGATCTAAGAATCAAATTCCTGGAAGTCTACGGAGACTCGGCCTTGGTAATCTACCAAGTCAAAGGGGAATGGGACACGAAGCACCCAAATCTAATTCCTTACAAAGAATATGTGCTGAGTTTGATTCCTTACTTCGAAGAAATCACTTTCGAACACATCCCACGCGAGGAAAATCAACTAGCTGATGCTTTAGCTACCATGTCATCCATGTTCAAAGTCAGGTGGGACAACGAGGCGCCTATGATCACCATTTACAGGCAAGATGAACCATCCTATTGCAATGAGATCAATACCGAGGGAACAGAAGAAAAACCATGGTTCCATGAAGTAAAAAGATATCTCGAAGCTCAGGAGTACCCTGAAGGGGCATCCATTAACGACAGAAAGTTTCTAAGGAGATTTGCTGCCAAATTCTTCCTAAGCAATGGAACCCTATACAAACGCAACCATGACTCAACTTTACTTCGCTGTGTAAACAAGAAGGAAGCAGAACAGATCATGGAAGAAATACACAATGGTGCCTTCGGTACTCATTCCAGTGGACATACAATGGCTAAAAAGATCCTGAGAGCAGGTTATTACTGGTCTACCATGGAAACAGACTGCCATCATCACTCCCGAACATGTCACAAATGCCAGATATACGCTGACAAAGTACATGTACCTCCAGTTCCATTAAGCGTCCTGACGGCTCCTTGGCCTTTTGCAATGTGGGGTATTGATATGATTGGAGAAATCAAACCTACTGCCTCCAACGGACATCGCTTTATCCTGGTCGCTATTGACTACTTCACAAAGTGGGTAGAAGCAGCTTCATTTGCTTCTGTTACCAAGAATGTGGTGGCCCGGTTCATCAAATACAATCTCATTTGTCGGTACGGCATCCCTGAACGGATTATCACGGACAATGGCACAAATCTAAACAACAGAATGATTACTGAACTTTGCACACAGTTCAAGATCAAACATCATAATTCTTCTCCATATCGACCAAAGATGAACGGCGCGGTGGAAGCTGCCAACAAGAACATCAAGAAAATCATACAAAAAATGACAGTAACCTACAAAGACTTGCATGAGATGTTACCTTTTGCTCTTCATGGTTATCGCACATCTGCGCGTACTTCAACAGGGGCAACTCCATTCTCCTTAGTCTATGGTATGGAGGCAGTTCTTCCAATTGAAATTCAGATTCCTTCCCTAAGGATTATGAAAGAAGCCAATCTAGATGAAGACGATTGGATTCAAACACGGTTGGACCAGATAAACTTGATTGATGAGAAAAGGCTCGCAGCTATTTGTCATGGTCAGCTATACCAAAAGCGTATGATCAAAGCCTTCAACAAAAAAGTCAAAAGTCAAGCATACCAAACTGGTGGCTTGGTTGTCAAACGCATCATCTTACCACAAGGTGATCCCAGAGGCAAATGGACTCCCACCTACGAGGGACCATTCATAATCAAGAAAATATTCTCCGGCGGCGCCATGTTGCTTACCACCATGGATGGTGAGGATTTCCCACACCCTGTGAATGCTGACATAGTCAAAAAATACTTCGCTTAAAAAGAAAAAAAAAACAGCTCGCTAAGTTGAAAACCTGAAAGGGCAACTTAGGCAAAAAATGAGCGTCTCGGTGGATTGAAAACCCGAAAGGGCGGTCCAGGCAAAAATTAGAGAATAAACAAATACTATCCCGGTAGGCTGAAAACCTGAAAGGGCAGCCTAGGCAAAAGTTAGGGAATGAAGCATACAACTATGTTCCGTTCAACTGCCTACTCACCATCAAGATTCAACACCTCAAAGACACCGATCAGTCCAATCACTTTCTTCCAACAAGTGAGGGATGAGATGCTCGAAGACAGATTGGCAATAGTAGAATTGAAACTTGACTGGATTGTTTTCACATAGCTATTTATCTTTATAAATATTTTCCAAAACTTTCTGACAATTTCCTACTTCTAGGATTGTTGTCTCCCTGTGCGAATCAGCCTATCATGGCTCTTTTTCAAAAATCAATGCAGCTTAGGCTCAAAATCACTATTTTCACTTTTTCTGTTTTAAATACGTAAACGTCCCAATGATAATTTTGAATGAACATGTGCATTTGAATATGATTGATGTTTACCAGGAAAAACAGGAATAGCATTCAGGAAATGTCCCAATTATCTGGACATCATTCCATCAGAAGAAAATCCCCAAGAGAAACACATTTCTCAGCAAATTCCTCAAAAAGATTTTCTCTTCAAAAGAAGTCTTATCCCCCAGCAAGGTTGTTCCAGATTACTATCTTCAGAAGGTGTGATCCCCGCACCCGGACTTGGTCAGATAGTGCATCGGAGGATTAGGCATCTTCCTCATTCCTATTTGAAAGGGCATCAGCACTTCCAGCTACCTTTCATTCCCAAGTGATAGTCAAAGATCCTTCAACAGAGTACCATGGTTCTCAAAGAATTTCCCCAGCCGAGGGTACTCAAACAAGACAAAAGATCATCAACAATCACAATATAGTCATATCCAGATGACTGACGGAAATTTATTTTCCCAAATAGAAGCTTGACATCACATTCATACATTCATACATTCATACATTCATACATCATACATCATACATCATACATCATGCATCATGCGCA
Source organism: Vicia villosa (assembly GCF_029867415.1). Lineage (NCBI taxonomy): Eukaryota > Viridiplantae > Streptophyta > Magnoliopsida > Fabales > Fabaceae > Vicia > Vicia villosa. Next base: position 99,949,335 of record NC_081184.1, on the reverse strand, counting down.
TATTCATACACAACATCACATGCATATTTCTCCGGGAATATCTCACATTTACATGCATCATAAACATTGCATATCACTAACTTGATTTTTCAGGTAGACGGATATCTTCAACAAAGATGTTCTCAATCACATGCAGTGTTCACCTGAATTCCATGAACAGTTCTCTCAGATATAATCAAGCCGAAGATTCATTCTGATCACTTATCAACTCAAAAACAAACATTGCAGATCAAAGTCGATACCTCAGACGGTTCCAGAATGATCTAGCATCACAGATCTAAAGTTGATACCTCAGACGGTTCCAGAACGATCTAGCATCACAGATCTAAAGTTGATACCTCAGACGGTTCCAGAACGATCTAACATTGCAGATCTAAAGTTGGTACCTCAGACGGTTCCAGAACGATCTAGCATCACAGATCTAAAGTTGATACCTCAGACGGTTCCAGAACGATCTAGCATCACAGATCTAAAGTTGATACCTCAGACGGTTCCAGAACGATCTAACATTGCAGATCTAAAGTTGGTACCTCAGACGGTTCCAGAACGATCTAACATCACAGATCTAAGTTGATACCTCAGACGGTTCCAGAACGATCTAGCATCACAGATCTAAAGTTGATACCTCAGGCGGTTCTAGAACGATCTAACATTGCAGATCTAAAGTTGGTACCTCAGACGGTTCCAGAACGATCTAACATTGCAGATCTGAAGTCGATACCTCAGACGGTTCAAGAACGATCTAACATCGAAGATCTAAAGCTGATACCTCAGACAGTTCCACAATGATCAACTTTCAAAATCTAAAGCGGAAAAACTTTGGACAAGTTCCGTAGCAATCATCCTCCTAGACTTAAAGCGGTAACCTTGGAAGGTTCCGAAACAGTCAACACAAAGACTCTCAAATCCTTCATCAAGATATAATCAATGGATTCATCCTGATGAACAAATCATCAACACATTTACCAGGTGGCATCTGAAATCCCATCTCAGGTAATGTTTCAATCTGCCAACAACATTTTGCAGACGACATTCAAATGCAACTTCCAACATCTCTTCTGATCAAGGTAAGTGCAAATTTTCAGGGCATCTAAATATTCAATCATCTTCTACCTTCAGATTTCAGACAATCTCTTCAGGTTTAAGAAGATTGAATAGGGGCAACTGTTATACCCCAAAATTTGCCCGCATCTTTTTTCAAGAAAACTCCAATCTGAAAATTAAGAGTCTCATATAATCATGGATTTTTATTTCAACAAATATCCTGACATATGAAATACTTAGTTTTTAGAATTTTTCTTATACAGTAATTTGGCTTGCAGTTGAATTTATTCTTACGCAAACGCCAAATACTGTTTATCACTTCACACATGCTATTTATTTATTTACAGATAAATAGTACTGACACAATTGGTACAAAGTTAAATCTTTTTGCAGGCGCAGAATCAGGAAACTCAGACTGTACTGGTAACAGTAAGTATTAGTTATTTATTATGTCTATGTTTTTTTCCCTAAAAAGTCATGTAAATAAACTTTCATTTTTCACATAAAACAATAACAAAAACAACAAAAAAGAAAATTAACTTTGACTGTTGATTTTTCACTCTAACTGCTACGTCAATACCTGAACGGTCAGTTGACAGCCAAACTGCTGGCAGTACAATTCTCAGTGTTTTGTACCATCAATCAAATCAATCTTTCACAATTCAAAATTCCAAGTTTTTTGTTCTAGAAGTCTTCTGAATATCACGCGATTAGTAGAGACTCAACACTGCACAAAAATCAGGTACGCTTAACTGTCTCCTACACAAACAGTCCCTGACTAGGCTTTTCTTGTTTTTACAGGAGAAACAAGCTTTTGAGACCTCAAATGGATTTCATGCACATCCATATATCTCAAAGTACCATCATACAAATTTTCAAACTTCAATTCACTCAGACGCACCGTCAGCAGCTCAAACAGTCAACAGACGACCCGTTTGACCAAAAAAGTCAACAGACAGTCAAAAATGAAATTTTTTGTCAAAGTCCATATTTTGTCAAAGGATTCATCATTTGATCATTGGATGATCATAATTCATCAAGGAAAGATCAAAAATCAACAAAACCCTAAGATTCAAAATTAGGGTTTTTGCCTGAAAAGTCAACTCAACTTTGACTGGTCATAGCTCTCTCATCCTTCATCCAAAAAATTCAAACCAAAGCTCATTTTGAAGGAAATTCAATTATCTTTCAAATGCAATTGATCCCATGGTCATTGCATTCACCATTTGAAAAATATGACCAAAGACATTACAGGTCATTTTCAAATTCAACAAAAAGACACTTTTTTCAAAAGGACACACAAGGAGCATCAAAAATCATTTTGACATGAGACCAAAGGCATTGGTTAGAGGACTCTTTGAGGTTTCCAAAAAGTGCAAGATCTCCTTCATATGACAAAAATTGAGGGATTTACACCTTGTTGAAGTTGGCTAAATTTTGGGAAAATGCATGAAATCAACATTGCTCAAAAATGTATTTTTTCCAAATGGGGCCAAGTTTTCATGGTTCAAACATCATTTCCATAATATAGTGGGCCTCCCACGACCAAGACAAGGCCATCACATTTTTTTATCCATTTTTTGCTTAATTTTATCTTATTTTAAGATTAAATTAAAATAAAAATGAATGGATAATGGGTAGCTTACAATCCAAGCATGACTCACCCAAGGAATCTCTGATTTTCTGCAGAGAATTGAAGAGCAAGGCAAGAGCATTGAAGAGAAGAAGACTTGGTCAATAATTCAAAGGTTTTTAATATAAAAAATCAAGAATTCCACAAAGGCAACTAGATGCTTCTTGGCTTCAATTCTAAGCACAACATAGTCTATATAAAGGCTATAACACTTCACAATCAAAGGAGACAGAAATGAGAGCCATTCTTATGCTTGTACCATGCTTGTAACCACTTAAACTTTTCAAAGAAATTTCAAATTCGAATTTTTAATTTCAGCCAATTTCAATACAAACTAAGCATTCAAACATCATCTCTGAGCTTCACTGAAACTATTCCAATCAATTGCAAGTCTTAAACCTCACTGAATCGAGCTACACAGGTCACGATTTGCTCAAACTAAAACTGACTTGTATCTCATAACACAAGCATATCTAGCACGATGTAGACATATATTTGAACTTGGTGTGGTGTGTAGATCATTTCTGGAACTTTAATTGAGTTTTAGACGCTTACACACGAAGTTACCATTCTAGGGTTCATAATCTCAAAATTAGGGCTTTCTGAAATAGGCAAAATTAGAGGATCTAAGTGGTACCATTAAGTTCGTATGGATCAGACGAGTTGAATGGATAGGTCGCGCCAAATTTATTTTTAGGTTTACCCCTATTCGTTATTTTGTAGGTCTGAAGCTCATCAATTACAGCGCTCTTTTCATAAAAGCGCTGTAAAAGGTCCTAGCGAGAGGTTGAAGATGATGAGGTGTCCCTACCTCATTGGACAGCCAGCGCGCGCGTTCTTTTGAATTTTCCACTAATCCAGTGTTTTGCAGGTGTATTGATGGCCATGTGTCTCAATATCTGAGCCTTCAGATTCACTTTCCAGCTCATCCAACGCACCTGACACGCCAGTCCATACCATGGACTCTCCAATCAACCACATCTGATTAGTATCCTTTTATTTTCTATTTTATTTTAATTTTCTTTGCAAAATTAATTAAAAATAGTTTTAAAAATCCAAAAAATACACAAAAAATATTTTTAGACTTCTAAAATAATATTTTATTTTATGATATAAAAATATTTTATTTTTCTTCAAAATTTCAATATTTTGCATAATTAATTAGTATATATTTATATATTTGCTTTTTAATTATTCTTAACCAATCAAAAATCATAAAAAAAAATTGTTCTTTATATTAAATATTGTTTATATATTATAAACTAATTTTGTACATATTTTGAATAATTTTCTCTTTGAGTTTTAATTATTTGTATAATTATTTGTATAATTATGTATTAATTAGCTTAATCAATTTCAAATCAATTTCAAATCAGTTTCAAAAATTCCAAAAAAATTAGTTTTGTTTTAAAATTAATTGACAAATATTTTGTACATATTTTAAACTTAATTGCTAGGTTTAAATCTATTTTCATCTTTTTTCTTCATTTTAATTTAATTAATCATGCATTAATTATAATTAAAATAAATCATAAAAAAAATCCAAAAACATGCCTTTTATTTTTCTTGCAATTTAAATTCCTAGATAAATGTATAGGATGTCAAATTCATGTAAATAGGCTAGTTTACATTTCCTGCACAATCGATGTAATAGCGTAGATTTACTTTCCGCACTTTACATTTCCGCATTTTAATTTCCAGCAAATATAAACTGCGTGTATGTCAAAGATAAAATTGAACCGTTAGATCACTAACTTTAAAGATAAAATATCTGAATCCAAACACAATCACACTTGCACCTTTTAAGGTAATCCCTTCTCATTCTTTTCAAAATCAAAGTCAAAATTCTACTGTTTCGAGTACAAAATCGAACCTTTTGTTTGTATCCGGTGAAAGGATAGATTTTTAAAGGAATTAAGGATAAAGACTTTACAACTCAGGGTAGACCTCCTAGTTTGCTTGCTCAAATCAAAACAAACAAAATTCTCATACACTGTTGTTTTTTCAAAACTTTCCAAAAAGACAATATTTTGTATACCTCCAAACACGGATCATTACAAAGTTAACGTTCTTTTTAAAACATCTTTCGAAAGATAAACAAGCATTTTGTATACATCCGCACAAGGATCATTACAAATTCAATTTACAAAAGTATTTGAAACCACATATGAGCATTCTAAAGCAATTGAAAAGTAATCGAAAAACAAGTGAGCTAAGCAAACTTAAGAGCCCATGGATAACCATGGATACAAAGGGTGCTAACACCTTCCCTTTGTATAACCTACCCCCTTACCCATAATTTCTTAAAGGTCTTTTTTCTGTTTCTTTTATAAACCTTTCCTTAATTGGATAAAATAAAAGGTCGGTGGCGACTCTGTGAATTTTCAAAAAATGCAAAAGCATAAGCGATAAAAAAGAGTCAGTTCACGTATCTCTCCCGCTCAGAGGTATGGCCCGAAAAAAACGGAGGTCCACACTTTTCATCTGTTGATTCCTCAACTGCAAATACATGAGCAGGTCTATCAAGATGCCTGATTGTAATCTGAGGTTCCTCATTATGGAAGTTCACTTTGTACATGGAGGACAATGTGGCTAATGCATTAGCCATATGATTCTCATCTCGAGGGATGTGGTGGAAGTCAACTTTGTTAAAGAACGTCAACAGCCTTCTGGCATAATCTTTGTAAGGGATCAAGCCAGGATGACGAGTTTCCCATTCTCCTTTAATCTGATTAATCACAAGCGCAGAATCTCCATAAACATCAAGAATCTTAATTCTCAGATTAATGGCCTGTTCAAGTCCCATGATGCAAGCTTCATACTCAGCAATATTATTTGTGCATTCAAAACATATCCTTGTAGTGAAAGGTACATGTGACCCATGCGGAGTGACAATAATGGCGCCAATTCCATGGTCATGAACGTTAGAAGCTCCATCAAAAATTAAACCCCATTTGGATTCAGGATCTGGTTCTTCTTCTGGCAATGGTTCATCCCAATCTTGAGATCTCAAATACATTATATCTTCATCTGGGAAGTCCAATCTGATAGATTGATGATCATCAATTGGTTGGTGAGCGAGGTACTCCGCCAACACACTTCCTTTCACAGCTTTCTGAGCTCGATATTCAATATCATATTCTGATAACAACATTTGTCAGCGAGCGATCCTTCCAGTTAATGCAAGTTTTTCAAATATGTACTTAATTGGATCCATTTTGGAAATCAATAGGGTGGTGTGGTTCAACATATACTGTCTTAGTCGGCGAGCAGCCCACACCAAAGCACAGCAAGTTTTCTCAAGCAACGAGTATCTTGTTTCGCACTCGGTAAACTTTTTGCTAAGGTAGTATATTGCATACTCTTTTCGACCAGACTCGTCATGCTGTCCCAACACACATCCCATTGAATTTTCAAGTACTGTGAGGTACATAATCAAAGGCCTTCCCTCAGCCGGAGGGAGCAAAATGGGAGGTTCAAGCAGATATTCTTTGATGTTGTCAAAAGCTTTCTGACAATCTTCATTCCACACACATCCCTGATTTTTCTTTAACAACTTGAAGATTGGCTCACAGGTAGCAGTCATATTGGAAATGAACCTGGAGATATAATTCAAACGTCCGAGGAAACCTCTCACTTGTTTCTCAGTCTTTGGTGCTGGCATTTCCTGAATTGCTTTGACTTTATCAGGATCTACTTCAATTCCTCTCTGACTGACAATGAAACCCAATAATTTTCCAGAACGGACACCAAAAGTGCATTTGTTTGGATTTAAGCGGAGACGATACTTTCTCAAACGCTGAAACAGCTTTAACAGATCCTCCATGTGCCCCTCTTCTGACTGGGATTTGGCAATCATGTCATCCACATAAACCTCAATTTCTTTGTGCATCATATCATGGAAAAGAGTGGTCATGACCCTCTGATACGTCGCGCCAGCATTCTTCAACCCAAAAGGCATTACTTTGTAACAGAATGTCCCCCATGGCGTAATAAAGGTTGTCTTTTCCATGTCTTCAGGTGCCATCTTAATCTGGTTGTATCCTGAAAAACCATCCATAAAGGAGAAAACCTCAAACTTTGCCATGCTATCTACCAATACATCAATGTGAGGTAGAGGAAAATCATCTTTCGGACTGGCTTTGTTCAAATCTCTATAATCAACACACATGCGAACTTTTCCGTCTTTCTTCTGAACAGGCACAATATTGGCAATCCATTGAGGATATACAGAAGTGACAAGGAAACCTGCGTCTATCTGCTTCAAGACCTCATTCTTAATCTTTTCCGCCATATCAGGATGACTTCTTCTTAGCTTTTGCTTGACAGGAGGGCATTCAGGTTTCAACGGCAAACGATGCTCCACAATATCTGTGTCCAACCCAGGCATGTCTTGGTAGGACCACGCAAAAATGTCAACATACTCTTTAAGAAGCTCTACCATCCTCTTCTTAACATCTTGACCAAGCAGTGCCCCAATCTTGACTTCCTTCTTATCCTCTTCAGAACTCAAGTTGATGACTTCTAACGGCTCTTTATATGGATGAATGGTGTCTTCCTCGTGCTCAAGCAGTCGGGAAATCTCATCAAGAATACATTCATCACTCTCTTCTTCCGCCTCATACACAGGACACTCGAAGTTGGGAGAGGGTGCAAGGTCATTACTTTCAACGGTTTTATTGATTAATCTGCACAAGTGATTATTATTTCAGGAAAAAGGAAAGATATATGCAAACATGTAATCTTGCAGATTATAGCAAAAGAAAACAATTTTTAAGGTTTTTTGTGTTACCACTTTCCAGAAAAAGCAAAAAGATAAAAAAGCATGTATATGCAGAAACAAAATGACTTTTATTGATGATTTTAATGTTTGAAACAAACAGAAAAAAGCCCTAACAAACTTCACTTTCATCTTGGGTAGAATGAAAGGATTTTTGAAAAACATAAAAGCAAATTACTTTGAAGCATGAGTACACTCAGGAATGTCAATGGTGATCCAGTTCTTAATCATCTTTCCATGGGTCACGAAGCTTGGCACTTCTGGCTCTGATTCGTCTTTAATAATAGCATTCACTTCTGGAGGAGTCTTCCCAGGACATTCATACACCATGTTCACAGCAGACGCTTCATGAGTTGGCAACGGATTGTTCTGCACATTTGGGCCAATATCACGGAAGGAAAGCATACCCGAACGAACCAATCTCTGAACTTCATTCTTCAGGGACCAACAGTTTTCCAAATCATGCCCAGGAGCATTCTGATGAAAAGCACAAGTGGCATCAGCTTTGTACCACCAAGGGAGTTTCTCTGGAACAGGAGGTGGTGACCTTGGTTGAACCAACTTCTTATGAATTAGAGCAGGATACAGTTCAGTGTACGTCATAGGGATAGGATCAATATTAACTCGAGGATACGGATTCCGCCTTGTTGGTTGTTGATTAACAGGAGCCACAGGCATTGGATTCACAACAGGAGTTACTGACGCCACTTGTTGAGACTGATTTCTGAATCGACTATTCCTCCCATGAGAAACAACATTAGCATCTGATTCTTTCTTCTTCTGAAATGAAGAACCATACTTCTTCACACCACCAGACGAATTGTCATTCCGAACCAGACGTCCTTCTCGCACAGCTTCTTCCAACCTGACACCCATACCCACCATTTCGGTGAAGTCTACAGGAGCACTTGCAATCATCTTTTCATAGTAAAACGGACCAAGAGTCTTAAGGAAAATCTTAGTCATCTCTTTCTCTTCCATCGGAGGAATCACTTGGGCGGCAACCTCACGCCATCTCTGAGCACATTCCTTGAAGGATTCCTTCTCTTTCTGCATCATAGCTCGCAATTGATCCCTATCAGGAGCCATGTCCACATTATACTTATATTGCTTCACAAACGCTTCAACCAAGTCATTAAAAGTGCGAATATGGGTGCTATCAAGGCCCATATACCACTTAGAAGTAGCTCCAGTCAAACTGTCTTGGAAATAATGGATCAACAGACGTTGATCATCAGTGTGAGTGGACATCTTCCTTACATACATCACCAGATGTGCCTGAGGACAGGAATTTCCTTTATACTTCTCAAATTCAGGCAGCTTGAACTTAGCAGGTACTTTCACATTGGGAACAAGGCAAAGATCATGCACATTCTTTCCAAACAGTTCTTTCCCACGCAGGGCTTTCATTTCTTTCTGCAATTCTTCAAACTGATCTTGGAAACCATCCATTCTGTCATGAATTTCACTTGGAGCAGCATCATAAATGGGCTCTGGGACAAAAGGACCAGTATGAACAATAGGAGATGTGTTGACCATAACAGGAGTCAACGGACGAGTCATTTCAGGAACAGACAAATAACCTTCAGGCATGCCCCAGGGATATCCATTAGGCATACGTTGCTAAGTAGCACCAACAGGAACAGCAGGAATTGTTGTAGCAGCAATTTCAGAAATCACAGTAGCTTGACCCTGAGCTTGGGCATTGGGAGGAGGAATCTGATTCTGATTCTGATTCTGAGCAGCCATCAATGTCTCAACCAGAGCAGTGAGACGATCCACACCAGATCTCAAAGTAACAACCTCTTCACGTAGCTCACGATTCTCTTGTTCAAAACCTTCCATCTTCTTCTTGCAGTTAGCTCGAGTGTTATACCGGTGAGACAGCTTGATTCTGTATGAAGAACACTAAATAAGACCTCGGGAATACCCTCGGAAGCAAGACCAAAATGCAGAATGATGCATGAAATGCAATGCAAATGACTTTTATTATTGGTTTTCAAGGAACTTTAAGACATTGATTGTAAACATCAGCAAAAAACATAAAACATAACAACATTCTTCATTAATAATAGAAAAGCTTACAAAAGGATTCAAAGATCCAAAATTACAAAACAAAGGAAAAGCTAAAAACTAGAAGGGAACACTTCTGATGAAGATTCAACTCCTCTCTACAGCTTCCTACGGAGCTTCTCCAACTCATCTTCATAAAAGGCCTTCAAATGAGCATTCTCGACCATCAGCTTATCAGCAACTTCCTTCCATGCAACTGAATCTTCTTGTTGTCTCTTTCGCTTTTCTCCATGTTGTTGAAGCAACTCTTCTTGATGACGGATTTGATCATCCTTTTCCATCAACCAACCATCTTGTATATCAAGCATTTCATCCTTTTCTTTCAAATGTATCTTCAACTCTTTATTCTCAATTTCCGAAGCATGAAACTTCTTCTCCCAAGCATCTCTTTCCAATCTCATCTTAGCCATAAGCTCTAGGTGCTCCTCACTACTCTCGATGAGAATAGCGGAAGACAATGGTGGAGCAATGGGTAGAGAAGGCTCCTCAAGCAAATAAGGCATCTGAAAAGTATGAGCTCTAGCTTGAACCCAATCAGTATATTCTTTGAGAGCAACACATTGTTTCGTTCCCAAATGTCTCTTCCTATCAACATGGTGCCAAGCACGCACAAACCGATTTCTCATATCCGAATTTCCATCTTGATTAAGATAGAAGATTCCTGACACAAGAATACTAGCGGGTCGCTCCTTCATGGGATAGCAAAATTGACGCCTTGCAAGAATGGGGTTGTAGGTAATTCCTCCTTGTATACCAAGAAGATCAGGTACATTAGGGAATTCTCCACAACTATCAATAATCTCACCAATGTCATAAGAAGGATTGTACCAATGGATATTCCCATTAGTAAGAGGCATGATCTTCTGAGACCATGAGAGACCATCAGGATTGTTCAAGAAATTCTTAGCTTGAGGTAAGTGCGAAATAAACCACTTATAGAGCAAAGGAGTGCAACAGTTAATAAGTCCACCTTTCTTATCACTCCTATGGTGAATGGAATGATAAGTATCCCCAAGCAAAGTAGGCACAGGATTCCCAATCATGAAGATCCGAATAGCATTAACATCGACAAAATTGTCAATGTTGGGAAAGAGTATCAAACCATAGATGAGCAAGGCCAAAAATGTCTCAAAAGCAATCATACTTCCTTTACTAGCCAACATAGAAGCCTTTCCAATCAAGAACTTAGAAGTCAACCCCCAAATTCCTCCTTTTTTGGTCATGTTTGCTTTCACATCTGATATCTTCAACTGAAGGAGTTCTGCTATCTCATCAACCTGAGGCTCTTTCTCCAGACCACTCAACGGTATGTCATTCGTAACCGGCAAACCAATCCAATAAGAATACTCCTCCAAAGTGGGCATAAGTTGAAAATCCGGAAAGGTGAAACAATGATAAACCGGGTCATAAAACTGCACAAGAGTCTCAAGAATCCCCTTTTCCACTTTGGTCTTCAAGATAGAGATCAATTTCCCATAACGGTTTTTGAAGTTGTCAAGATTAGGAACCAAAGTTGCTAGCTCTTTCAATTCCTTTGCACTTGAATTCCTGAAAGTGTACTTCTTGATGCTTCTCTTTTGATCCATGGTACCTGTGATGTTTACAAAAAATGTCTCTAAGTTCCTTGAAAACCATTTGTGAATGTCATTTTTATGAATGCAAGAATGCATGGTTTATGCATCAACCACAATCAAGAGCACACAAGATCACAGCAAATCACACAAAATCACACAGTCCAGGTTCTTAGGTTCGACGTCACGAGCATGGAGCCATGGGTCTACCCATCCCACAAGGCGTGATCTAAGGAGTTTTGTACCTGCCAATCGGGTTCTACAAAGGTTCCTAGAGTTTTCAATCTTCTATCGGATATTACCGGCACGCACAATTGCTCATGGGCGCCAACAACATGCCTAAAAAGACCTCGTCTGAGCGTAGTATCGCATGACAACAAGCTCAAATTGGTACTTGATCTTGTTTCTGCACTACATCCTAAAAAGGCTTAGATTGGTTAAAAAGGTTCTAGGCCATTCAGCTTCTACGGACACTCACTATTGAAAGTAATAGCGTTATCACGATGGTTCGTAACAACCTCTACTACCTTCCATGAGGCCTCCACTGATTGGGGTTCCACCATATGACGCTCATGGTAAGGATTGCTCCTGACATGCGACTATTGGTCTTACCACCTCCTATCTCAAGTTACTCACAAAAGTCCGGGTTAGAACTTTATCTCATCACAGAGGAACCATCAAGCACCCAAAAGAAAAAAAAAGAAAAAAAACAAACAAAGCATACAATAATATATACAAAACTGGGTCCCCAGTGAAGTCGCCATTTTTCTGTAGCGGGGAAATTCTGAGATCGAAGCCATGGAATTGACTCGACTCAATATTTCAGTGAAAGTCGCCACCGCGCTTTATTGTTTCCAAAGGAAAAGGGAAAAGAACGAATAAAACCCAAAGTTTGTTTTTTTAAAACAAAAAGAAGAGATCTTAGGTACGGGTGTTGTTTATACAAGGGGAAGGTTTTAAGCACCCCTCATATCTGTGGTACTCCACAGGAACCTTTTTGAAAATCTGTGTCGTGTATGCTAAAAAGGGTTTGTTTTATTTTAAAATAAGCTCGGCAAGACATTAAGCCTTGTGCCTACATACCTCCTCGGTGCAATGGAAGTCAGAGCTAATGTAGTTCCGCTTAAAGGGAAAACATTTTTTAAAACGAATAAACACTTTATTGTCGTCGGAGAGAAATACTCAGCCATTGATCTTGAGCATGAGAACAAATGAGTTCTTTGCATCGCAAATGAAAGAAGGGCTCCAACTCGGATAAAATCGACGAGTATGCCACTAGCTCTCTCACGCGGAAAAGATCTCATTATATCAATCAATTTCAAAATCGTGGGGTATAACCACTCGTTCCGACAATTAACAGTGTCTAAACTTTTTGAAGAAAAGGCCATTGAAGGCAAAAAATATTTAAAAGAAAAGGTTTTGAAAAGGTTTGCAAACATAAGAAGGTTTTTGAAAAAGGGAGAAGATTTTGAAAATTTAAGAAGGGGAGGAGATGAAGAGGCTATCCTATTGCGTAAAATAAAAGCTAAGAAAAGAAACGGTCTAACCGAAGAAGAAGCCAACACTTGACATTGTGAGTCAAGGTAGATTTCCCATCCTTTGGAATATCAATACTAACACATTAACACTTGGGGATCCGGATGAACTTATTATCTTAGCACCACTTTGCATTAAGCACATTAAAATTCTGACAAAAATCGGGCAGAGTAACGGCTGTTTTCGGGTAAAATCCTTATCTCAATGCCTTGGAATTAACCATCAAGGACTTTCAAGGAAATTCCTGCATACACAAACAGACAACAATCCAATGCCAGACAGACAGAACAATCACAGAGTAATAACAGAATAAGGGTCCAGAGGTTCTAAGTCCATAAGTCCGAGTCTCCAAAATGCTCAGGATAGTAACCGATAGTCCAAGAGAGCCTTAAGTGTTTTTTTAGATTTTTGTTGATTATTAGTGTTTTAGCATAAAAGTAAAGTATGGTCCAAGTGGACAAAGAGAAAATAGCGGAAACATAAACATATGTCCAAATGGACAAAGGAAAAATAGCGGAATATAAACGTCCAAATGGACAAAGGAAAAATAGCGGAATGTAAATATGATGAAATGATAAAATAAAGCGATAAAGCGAGAAATATAAAGAGCGGTATAATAAAGTGCGGAAATTAAAGTTAGTTCTTAGATGTTAAAGATAACCATCTTGAAACTTGTCAAGTATGTTATCAAAGTTAGTAAGAAAGATCGATGGTGAGTGAAGGATGTTCTCGGATTTAAATTCAATGGAACTTTATCAGAAGCTTGATAAAATCATAGCGACTACACGATAAATTTCCATAAGTCTTAAATCAACCGCATACAATTCTCTTCCATATTTGATCTTTTTTCGATTCGGGACACGAAATATTGCGCTATGTTAAGAAGATCGCCAAGTGATTTATGTAGAAATCACCCTACAACGAGGCCGGTCAAAACTCTATGTGCTAATGCATGCGAGAGAAATGATATGTAGATCATTCTCCGAAAGCAATACCGCACGAAAAGAAAATAGGTAACGATCTAGTCTTTACTAAGAATCCATAAGAATTCTCAAAGTATTAAGACTTTCATCGATCAAAAGAAAAAAATAGAAGAAGAATAAAATCATAAAAGATAATCAACTCACACTATCATTAATATCATTCATCTAATATTATGGATTTGGTCATTTCAAACCTATCAACATCCTAGATCCAATGATATTAATGAAGTGGAGGAAGAAGAATAAATGCATAAACGATAATCAACTCACACTATCATTAATATCATTCATCTAATATTATGGATTTGGTCATTTCAAACCTATCAACATCCTAGATCCAATGATATTAATGAAGTGGAGGAAGAAGGAAGCCAAAACACGCATAAAAAAGGCAAAAAACCACATTCTGCCAGCAGGAAATTGATTTCATGCAGGGGGAAATCGATTTCCATAGTGCAGTTTTCAAAAAAAACAAGTTACGTACAGCAGGAAATCGATTTCAGCCTTAAGGAAATCGATTTCATCAGTGTAAATTTCAGCAAAAACATCATTTAAAGGCATGAAACTTGATTTGAACAAATATACAAACACCTTATGATCACATATCAATTGGAGCACGAATTTTCCATCACAAAATCAGCAAATATCATCAATGTAGCATCTAAGATGCATTACACACAAGCAAAAAAGAATCACATTATGATGGATGAATAAAGATGAAGAAAATTACCAAATCTTGAACAAACTTAGATCTACTTAAAGAATCAACAACACAAATCTTGATCTCTCAACAATTGAAGAAAAAGAGTGAAATGGAAGGTGGCTTAGCTCAAAGTTTGTGAGGTTCAAGGTGTGACTCACAAACTTTATGAAAGAACAAAGAGCTTTGGTGAATTTGGTAGGGATGAGGAGAGAAATTGCAAGGGGTTTTTTGGCTCTCAAAGCTTGAGAAATGAGAGAGTAGAGGTCTCTATTTATAGAATTGGAGCAAGAGTAGTGGTAGTTTGGTCTTTTTGTGTTTGGTAATTAACTTGTGTTTAATTGGTAATTAAAGTGGAATTTAAATGGTAAGAAATGGTAAAATGAGGTTTAAGTGGGTTTAATGAAGGGGTTAATTTTGATGAGGTGGAAAATTGATAAAATGACCAAATAAAAAGGTGCCAAAATAATGTCAAGCTTCTCTCCTTATATTTTTTGAATTTCGCCTTAAGGAAATCGATTTCCCCAGGAGTGAAATCGATTTCACACTGTTCTTGAAGAGAATTTGGCGCAAAATACACTAGGGAAATCGATTTACCCAGGAGGAAAATCGATTTCATGCTGTCCAGAATGTGATTTTGTTGAAGATTGCTGCAGGGAAATCGATTTACCCAGTAGGGAAATCGATTTCATCAGTCCAAAATATGAAAATGCCTTGTTTATTGCATGTATTGGCTTGGTACCTACAAAACAAAAGCCTACAAAGAAACAAAGCAATATTTTTGGTATTTGGGTTAGTACAATATGCATACAAGATAAACAATCATTGGTACTTGATGGTCCCTCTTATTGATGAGGTGAGTGCAACACCACAAACAAAACTTCCAAGTGAAGCTCTTGATTAATGATTGGGATATGAATGATATAGGATCTTAGGGTCAAAAATTGGGGTATGACACACGCCCATACTTTTTTCCTTTGGGATAAATACATCCTAAACAAGTGATTTCGAAACAATCATGGAAAAATGCAAGAATGCATAAATGATGCAAGTATGTATGAATGATGAATGTCATGAATGTAGCATGAATGCTGACGAAGCTGACAGACAAAGAAGTATATACTGGAGAAGGACCGACGTCGCAATACAACCAAATACTAGGCAAATGTTCTTCAACACGGTGTAGATAAAATGGGTGATGAGTGGTGCTGCATGTTTTAAACTTCTCTGGGGAATATAAGCATCTTTTCTTATTGAGATGGAAGAACTTCTTCACCGGGGATAAAAGAACTTCCCTAATGCAAGGGGAGATTGGTTTAGGAATTCTTTCCTGTGATAAGAATACCGTTGTCTCATCATCTCTTTTGAGGAAAAGAGCAGTTCTGAAGGGTAATCTTTGGTTCATCCTATGGAGACAACTGTTGATGTTCCTTCTGTTGTTCACAACTCAAAGGAAAGTTTTGCTTTTATTTTGGAAAGAAAGGAAAAGTAAATTCATTTAAAACTTATTTTTTCTTTTTTTCTTTCAAAAGTGTATAACACAATTAAAGCGTCATTTTGCAAGCTAAAAGAAATTAGAGATTGCAAACAAATGGGCACCAGGCTCAAATTTATTTAATAGGATGGTAATCAGCTAAAGGCGTGATTCCATGGAGTATTTACAAAAGTTGGAAATGGTAAATATGCGGAAAAGGCTACATTGGAAGCAATAACCACTATTCTCCCTAACAACTTTGAGTTCCAACTGTGCTTGTCGCTTCAGGTTAGCAATGATTTGATCGAAGATCCTGTGATGAAAAGACTCTTCAGGTGACGAAGTACGGACTGATGCAGTTACTTTGTCATAAATCCTTAATTTTTGCCTAGATTGCCCTTTCAGGTTTTCAATCTACCAGGATGAATTTTTCTGTTTATTGTCTTCAATTTTTGCCTGGACCGCCCTTTTGGGTTTTCAGTCCACCGAGACGCTCATTTTTGCCTAAGTCGCCCTTTGCGGGTTTTCGACTTACCGAGCTGTTCTTTTGTCTTTTTTAGACAAAGTATTTCTTGACTGCATCAACATTCACAGGATGTGGGAGTTCATCACCATCCATGGTTGCAAGAGTCATGGCGCCGCCAGAAAATGTTCTTTTGACAACATACGGGCCTTCGTAATTAGGAGACCATTTGCCCCTAGAATCTAGTTGAAAAGACAAGATCTTTTTAAGCACGAGGTCGCCTTCTTGAAATTCAGGAGGCCGAACCTTTTTGTTGAAGGCTTGTTTCATCCTTGCTTGGTATAACTGTCCATGGCATAGAGCAGTCATACGTTTTTCTTCGATTAAGTTCAACTGATCGTATCTGCTTTGACACCATTCAGCCTCTGATAACTTAGTCTCCATGAGGACTCTCATTGATGGGATTTCAACTTCTACGGGGAGCACAGCTTCCATGCCGTATACTAGAGAAAAGGGAGTTGCCCCTGTTGAAGTACGCACTGAAGTACGGTACCCATGTAAAGCAAATGGCAGCATTTCGTGCTAGTCTTTGTAAGTGACGACCATTTTCTGGACGATCTTCTTAATGTTCTTGTTGGCGGCTTCGACGGCGCCATTCATTTTTGGTCTATAAGGAGAAGAGTTATGATGCTCAATCTTGAATTCCTCACATAATTCTTTTATCATCTTGTTGTTCAAGTTTGAACCATTGTCAGTATTGATCTTGCTGGGAATGTCGTAGCGGCAAATGATGTTGTTCTTGATAAACCTCACAACCACTTGTCTTGTAACGTTGGTGTAAGATGCTGCTTCGACCCATTTGGTGAAGTAATCAATAGCCACTAAGATGAAACGATGACCGTTTGAAGCTTTCGGTTCGATCATTCCAATCATGTCGATACCCCACATGGAAAAAGGCCATGGAGATGAGAGAACGTTGAGTAGAGTCGGTGGCACATGGATCTTATCTGCGTAGATCTGGCACTTATGACATCTCTTCACGTGTTTATAACAATCAGATTCCATTGTCAACCAATAGTATCCTGCTCTTAAGATTTTCTTGGACATTGCATGCCCATTTGAATGAGTTCCAAAGGACCCTTCATGCACTTCATGCATTAACATGTCTGCTTCGTGTCTATCCATGCATCTGAGCAAAACCATGTCGAAGTTTCTTTTGTATAACACATCTCCGTTCAGAAGGAAACTGCCAGAAAGCCTCCTTAGAGTTTTCTTATCTTTGTTTGATGCCCCAATTGGGTACTCTTGAGTTTGAAGGAAGCGTTTGATGTCGTGGAACCACGGTTTATCATCGATAACTGCTTTAGTTGCAAACACATAGGCTGGCCTTTCAAGGCGCATAATTCTGACTTTAGGCATATCATTCCGATGGTTGACTTTGAACATGGAAGATAGAGTAGCCAAGGCGTCTTCCATTCGATTCTGATCTCGAGGTATATGATGCAATTCAACCTTGTTGAAGAAAGTCAACAGACGTCTTGCATAATCTCTGTAAGGAATCAAGCCAGGGTGGTAAGTTTCCCACTTGTCTTTGATTTGGTTGATCACAAGGGCTGAATCTCCATATATGTCTAGGATCTTGATCCTTAAGTCAATGGCTTCTTCGAGACCCATGATACAAGCTTCATATTCTGCGACATTGTTGGTGCAATCAAATAGTAATCTGGAGGAGAATGGGATATGAGTACCCTTGGGAGTGATGATAATTGCCCCAATTCCATTGCCAAAAGCGTTAACTGCTCCATCGAAAATTAGGCCCCATCTTGATCCAGGATCAGGACCTTCTTCAGGTAACGGTTCGTCACAATCTTTCATCTTCAAGTACATGACATCTTCGTCAGGAAAGTCAAACTTGAGAGATTGATATTCATTAATTGGTTGATGCGCCAAGTGATTGGCGAGAATGCTTCCTTTGACCGCTTTTTGAGCACGGTACTCGATGTCATACTCGGATAACAGCATTTGCCATCGGGCAATCCTTCCTGTTAAGGCAGGCTTTTCAAAGACGTACTTGATTGAATCCATTTTGGAGATTAACCAAGTGGTATTGTTGATCATGTATTGGCGGGGACATTTTGAAGCCCATGCCAATGCGCAACATGTTTTTTCGAGCATGGAGTAACGAGACTCACAATCTGTGAATTTCTTACTCAGGTAATAGATGGCATGCTCCTTCTTACTGGTTTCATCTTGCTGTCCTAGCATACAACCCATGGATTCTTCCAACACGGTAAGGTACATGATTAATGGTCTTCCTTCAACCGGAGGAATCAATATTGGTGGTTCTAACAGGTATTCCTTGATACCGTCGAACGCTTTCTGGCAATCTTCAGTCCATACAACCCCTTGATCTTTACGGAGAAGCTTGAAAATTGGCCCACAAGTAGCAGTCATTTGAGAGATAAATCTGGAGATATAGTTCAATCGTCCGAGAAATCCTCTTACTTGCTTTTCGGTTTTTGGTGCGGGCGTCTCTTGAATAGCTCTGACTTTGTCGGGATCTACTTCGATACCTCTTTGGCTGACAATGAAACCCAAGAGTTTTCCAGATCTAACCCCAAAAGTACATTTGTTAGGATTCAAGCGAAGCTGATATTTCCTTAGTCGTTGAAACAATTTCAAAAGGTATTCAATATGTTCTTCTTCTGTGCTGGACTTGGCTATCATGTCATCCACATAAACTTCAATTTCTTTATGCATCATGTCATGAAAGAGAGTAGTCATTGCCCTTTGGTAAGTTGCTCCTGCATTCTTTAATCCAAACGGCATCACTTTGTAGCAAAAGGTACCCCATGGGGTGCTGAAAGATGTCTTCTCCATGTCTTACGGAGCCATCTTGATCTGATTATAACCAGAGAACCCGTCCATGAAAGAAAAGACGTTGAACTTAGCGGTGTTATCAACCAGCATGTGAATATGAGGTAATGGAAAGTCATCTTTCGGATTGGCTTTGTTCAAGTCACGGTAGTCAACACACATTCTGACTTTACCATCTTTCTTCGGCACTGGCACTATGTTGGCCAACCATTGAGGATACTCAGAGGTGACGAGAAAACCTGCGTCGAGTTGCTTTTGAACTTCCATTTTGATTTTGTTAGCCATATCAGGGTGAGTCCTTCGCAATTTCTGCTTAACTGGCGGACATTCTGGCTTCAATGGCAAGTAATGCTGAACAATATTGGTATCCAACCCAGGCATGTCTTGGTAGGACCAGGCAAACACGTCAACATATTCTTTGAGAAGGTCTGTCAACTTACTCTTGGTATCAGTATCAAGCAGTGATCCAATGGTCACTTCTTTTTTGTCTTCTTCAGAACCCAAGTTGATTCTTTCTAAAGGCTCTTTGTGAGGCAGAATGGCTCTTTCCTCGTGCTTAAGTAATCGAGAGATCTCGTCCAGGATCTCTTCTTCGGCTTCGAACACAGGAAACTCAAAGTTGGGAGAGGGCATAGGGTTATTGCATTCAATGGGTTTATCAATAGTAAATCTGCACATATGATTTATATTTATTTTAGAAAATTTATGAATGCAAGAGTGTATGCAGATTTTTTTGAAAAGTATTTTTTTTTGGGTTTTTTAGGATTACCATTTCCAGAAAAAGCAAAAAAATAAAACACATAGTGTAGGAAATTCAAAATGACACTTTATTTATGATTCATTTTTGAAACAAAGCCCTAAACACAAACTCATTTGTCTTGGGCAGGACAAAGAGGGAAACTTTTAAAACAAAGCCCTATACACAAAGTTATTTGGGCGGAACAAAACATTTAAAAGCAAAGCCCTATAAAACATCTCTCTGCTTTGGGCCAGGAAGGAGGTCAAAATAACAACGAGGTGATTACTTTGAGCGGCGAACAACATTTGGAATGTTGACAGCTTTCCAGTAGCAACGAACTCCTTTGTGTATTATGTATTCAGGAAAAAAAATTTCAGAATCTTCTTCAGTGATGACATTGACCGCTGGTCGAGCAGGATTTGAAGGTCCTGGTTTGTCACCCTTGTTCTTTGTAGAGTTGAGACGGTCTCTTTCTACTTCTTGAAGAGCATAAGATGAGTCACAATCTTCAGGATCTTCAGGATGTAATTCCCAATCTTCAGGATGAAGAGACTCATTGTCAGAGACACTTTCCAAGTCAACTGTGGGGGCATCTTCCCCTTCATCTTCAAAAATGGCGTTTATGTGATAATAACCATCTTCATGGTTGTCAATCTTTGTAGATGTGTTGAAGCTGAAATCTTCAGTAATCTCAGGCTGCTGTGCAAATTGAGAGTATTTGTAGGCCTCTTCTGGTAGACTGTTATATTCAAAGGGATCTCCCCATCCAGTTGGTTGGATGTCTTCAATCGAAATCTTTGAACTTTCAGGTGCAGTATATCTCACCATATAATCAAACTTTCCACTTGGTTGTCCCAAGGTGTCCCAGACCTCTGCAGGAATAGGCGGAGTTTCATTAGCACTTGTTTTGCCTCTGGGTTTCTCTGAAGGAGGATAGAACGGTGCATACGGTTCTTCCTGAGATATGTATCCCGAGTCATTGAGATAACATTTCCTTTCTTCTTCAGGATTGGGTAGACCTTCTTCGATGCATTCTTCAATAAGGACATTAACCTCTTGAGGAATTGGGTTAAGGAACCCTCCACTATAGAACGTTTCTTTGATCGGACGAAGGGTTTCATCCTTCTTTGTGCAATTCGAGAACATCGGTGAACACCCGAGTCCTGCTCTAGTTTCATTGTTGGTAGGGACCACAACTTGCCCCCAGTCAGTGGTAGTTCCATCTTTTACTACTTTTACCGCCTCTTTGTAAGAAAAGATTGATGCTTTCTTTTTGGAAGATTCGTCTTCTAAAGAGAGACCTTGGAACTGCGTTCCTTCCACATTATCAGCGCCAATGAAAGAGAAAGTGGATAAGTGGCTCACCATCAAGGCTTGCTCCCCACTTATTGTTACCAATTTTCCATTTGTTACAAATTTTAACTTTTGATGGAGCGTAGACGTTACCGCCCCTGCTTCATGGATCCATGGTCGTCCTAACAAACAGCTATAAGCAGCTTGAATGTCCATGACCTGGAAGGTGATTTGAAATGTATGTGGACCAATTGTCATGGGAAGGTTGACTTCGCCGATAACAGATTTTCGCGATCCATCAAATGCTTTGACTACTACACCACTAAACTTCATAGGCATTCCTTGGTAAGACAAGCGAGCAAGAGTCGTCTTTTGGCATCACATTCAAGGAAGATCCGGTGTCTACTAGCACGTTGGACAAAGAGTCTGACTGACAGTTCATGGAAATGTGCAGAGCAAGATTGTGATTTCTTCCCTCCTCGGGGAGTTCTTCATCACAGAAGCTTAAATTGTTGCAAGCTGTTATGTTGGCTATTATCCCATCAAAGTGGTCAATAGTTACATCGTGGTCTACAAAAGCTTGATCTAATACTCTCATCAGGGCTTCCCTATGGGCTTCTGAGTTTAAAAGCAATGAAAGTATTGAGATCTTTGAAGGAGTCTGCATAAGCTGATCCACAATCTTTTATTCGCTTCTTTTTATAAGCTTCAAAATTTCATCAAAGTCAGGATTGACATTGGTTCCACTGGATTGGCCAACATCAGTGCTTGTATTACTGATAGGAGTTTCCACAGGATTCCCCACTGGTGTATCGACAGGATTTTGCCTGGTTGCAGGAGCAATAGGCTGCTTTGGAGGCAATGGAGTGTACACACGTCCACTTCTTGTTACTCGACTCACATCGGCGATATTCACGACAGATGAAAGAGTGGGTATGGGAACTTCTTGTCCATTATTTATCATTGTTGCGTTGTAGTTGTAGGGAACTTCCTTGTCAGAGTCATAGGGAACAGGTCCAGGCAGACAAATTATCAAAGGAGCAACAGGAGCCCTCGGCTTGTTGTAGGTAACTTCTATGCGCTCAGGCATGTTGAAATGAGGAACGATGACGTTAACTTTAGGCATTTCCGAGTTGATATCTGAGACTAAAAGCTCATGCGGATAACATCCTATCATGTTAACTTCATCTTCATTCCTATTTCTGAAGATCTTAATAGTACCATCATCTAGCAAAACTTGAAGATCTCTTCTCACAATCGAACATCCATGAGGATCTACGCAACATATGCTACAGGAACCATAGTGATGTTGGCGAAAATCCCGCCCTTGAAAGAGAGTAGCGTGCATTTGTATCAAATCTGCTCTTGACAAGTTTATGTCGTAGATTCTGTATTGGTCAAGGCCTTCTCGTACTAGATTTACAATATGCCCTCCATGATTGGGCAGCGGATTTGCTTGCACATTTGGATTCATATTTCTGAAAGAGAGGAGATTAGATCTAACCAACCTCTGAAATTCATATTTCAAAACTATGCAATGCTCGAGATCATGGCCAGGTGCTCCTTGATGATAAGGGCATGAGACCTCAGCTTTGTACCACCATGGGAGTTTCTCAGGTACTGGTGGTGGTGCTTTAGTTTGAACAAGGCCTCTTTCAATCAAGGTAGGGTACAACTCTGTGTAGGTCATTGGAATCGGATCAAACAGTGGAGCTCTTTGCACACGATTCTGATTGTTGTTGAACTATTGAGCCTGTTGTCGAGGCTGTTGTTGTTGAAACTGCGGGGTAAATCCCGGATTCGGTGCTGTATTAACGGCTGGCGCGATAGCAGCTACCTGTTGTCGACGATTGACATTTCCTCTTGGCCTCCCTTGGGATACCATGTCAACACTTTGTTCTTTCTTCTTTGGGAAACCACTTCCGAACTTTTTGGTTTTGTTTGAAGATCCACCTTCTTTAGTTAGACGTCCGGTTCGCACTCCTTCTTCTAGACGCATCCCCATGTTTACCATTTCGGTGAAATCACTTGGAGCACTAGCAATCATGCGTTCATAATAAAACGGGCCAAGAGTATTCAAGAAGATCTTTGTCATCTCTTTCTCTTTCAACGGTGGATTAATCTGAGCAGCAGTTTCTCTCCATCGTTAGGCATATTCTTTGAAAGCTTCATGGTCTTTTTGAGCCATGGATCTTAGCTGATCTCTGTCTGGAGCCATATCCGAGTTGTATTTGTATTGTCGGACGAAGGCCTCACCTAGGTCGTTGAATGTTCGAATGTTAGTGCTATCGAATCCTGTGTACCACTTCAGTGCGGCACCAGTCAAACTGTCTTGAAAGTAATGGATGAGCAACTGATGATTATCTGCATAGGTAGACATCTTCCTTGCATACATCACAAGATGGCTTTGTGGACAAGAACTACCTTTGTACTTCTCAAAGTCAGGGACCTTGAATTTAGCTGGTATTTGTACACTGGGAACTAAACATAGCTCCTGGGCATTCTTCCCAAACAAATCTTTCCCACGAATAGCTTTGACTTCCAGTTGAATCTTATTGAACTGTTCTTGGAGATCTTCCACGCGGTTACGCTGATTTGTGCTATCACCTTGATCATGATAAATCTCGTTGTCTCCGTAAGGAACAGTGTGAACCATAGGAGTAGCAACCGTCATAGTGGGTTGAGAGAGTGCCATAGTGATTTGAGAAAAGGTTGCCCCCTGATTTGGAGTGAACATTGAACTTTGTGCAGTAGGCGCTTCAGTTGTGGATGCTTGAACCCTAGAGACATTATGGCAAAAACCTGTACCGAAGCTGAAAGGCGTGCTCCAACCTTCAGGCATGGAGAAAGATGGAATGCTGAATGCAACTGTAGAGACTGGAGTAGCGATCTCAGATATCACTGTTGCTTGACTGTTGGGTGGTGGCTGATTCTGCGCGACCATCAAGGAGTCAACCAGAGTAGTGAGACTTTCCAACTTTTCTTGAAGGGTGGTCACTGTACCACGGAGCTCAATATTCTCTTGTTCAGAGCTTTCCATCACTCTTCTCTTGCTTGAACGAGTATTGTATCTGTGATCTGATTGCGAGCGCGGTCGAGAAACTTTGAGGCGCAACAGCTTGACGATCTAATGGAGAAATATCCAAAAGATGAGACTCTATACAACAGACTCGATATGCAGGATGATGTATGTAAAAGAAGTTTATGATTTTTCCAAACATTTTAAAGATTATTTTCTTGCAAACATTTGAACACAAACTATTATTTTATTGAAATAATGGGAAAATGTTACAACATTGGAGCGTAGCTCCTACAGAAGCAAATGATAAATAAAAGCTAAACAATCCTAAGCATCCTCATCGGATGAAGAACCAAATGCGTTATGCAGCTTGAGCTTCATGATTTCTTTCCCATAGTAAGCTTTCAGCTCGGCCTTCTCGGTCCTCAGCTTGTCAATAACATTCTTCCAATCGTCAGGAGTTGGAGCGTTGCTTGTTGAACCTTCAAGCTTTTTCTTGCTTTCTTTGATGTACCTCCTGATTGCAGCGTCTTTCCGACGGATCTTCTCATCTTTACTCATGAGCCATCCATCTTGACAGTAGAGGGTTTCTTCGTGATCTTTCACCCGTTTCTTCAACTTTCTGTTTTCCACATCAATCTTACGAAACTTGTCTTCCCAAGCGTCTTTTTCTAACCTTATCTTGGCTAGAGTCTCCTGGTATTCTTCCGTAGTGTCAATGGGAATGTTGGGTAGTTGAGATACCACAAGGAACATGGGTTTTTCATAATCATAAGGCATTTGAAACTCCCTTGCTCTTTTCTTTACCCAATAGGTGTAGGCGTCCACGGCAATGCAATTCCTTACCCCACCTTTTTCTTTCCTTCGGACGTCGTACCAAGCTCTTACCATTCTTGTTTTCAACCCCTGAGGACCCTCCCCTTCTTGATAGAAGTAGCTTTCCACTGCGAGTCCAATAGGTTTAGTTGAATTTGCATATCCGAGTTGTCGTCGGGCTAAGATCGGATTGTAGTTAATTCCTCCTTGTGTACCAATGAGGGGTACGTTGGCGAACTCTCCACAACTATCAATGGTTTCATTACCGTAGCGAGCCAGAATATACCAATGAATATCATTATTAGTAAGAGACATAAGTCTTCGAGGCCAACGCAAACCTTCTCGGTTTTCCGTGAAAATAGGAGACTTAGGTAAGTGTGAAATAATCCATTTGAACAACAGAGGTGCACAACATACAATGATTCCACCGCCTTGGCGATTCCTATGATGGATAGAGAAATGCATGTCACCAAGCAAAGTCGGAACAGGATTTCCAATCAGAAATATTTTTATGGCGTTGATATCAACAAAGTCGTTGACGTTGGGAAACAGAACCAACCCATAGATGAGCAAGGCTAGTATAGCTTCGAAAGCTATCATTCTACCTGTTTCGATGAAATCAAAGGCTTTCTTTATTAGAAACTGCAAAGTCAAACCCGGAAGGTTTCCTTTGGTAGTCCAATTACTCTCTATTTCAGATTTCTTCAAGTGAATACTTGCTCCAATGACTTGTGACTTAGGAATGGCTTCCAAACCATTGAAAGGTATTTTGTCAGACACAGGAATACCCAAAAGATTGGCATATTCTTCCAAGGTTGGTACCAACTGATAGTCTGGAAATGTGAAACATCGGTAGACGGGATCATAGAACTGAACCAGAGTTTTGAGAAGTCCTTCATCAACATGAGTGTTCAAGATAGGCAAAAGCTTTCCATGGCTTTTCCTAAAATCGGAAGGATCTTGTACAAAAGATGCCAACTCTCTCAGTCTTTCCATATTAGGCACTTTGAAACCGTACTTTTTGGTATGCCTTTTTACCCACTCCATAACTTAATCTTATAATGTTTGCAAAGAAAACTCTCTAAAAATTTTTTTTGGAAAAATCATGTTTTTATGGAAAAAGATGGATTTTTTTTTATGAATGTATGAATGCATGGATGCATGGATGCCACATATACAAACATGGTAAAGCAAACATGATAATGCAAACATGGTACTACAAACATGGTAATTCAAACATGGTACACATAGGTTCAAAGGTCCAGCGTCACGAGCATGAGGTCAGAGAACCAAACATGGGATAGTACTAGGGGTTAATCACCTGCACAACATGTTCTACTGATACGTCAGAGTCTACATTTTTCTTTCGGATATTACCGGCTTGCACCACTGAACTTGTGAGCTAGCAATATTCTCAAGAAAAACTCGTCTGAGTGTGGCTCTCCGCATGACAACTAATCCAAGTCTTCACCTGAATAGTTTCTGCGCCACAACCTAATAAGGCCAGGATGGGTTATGGGTTCTACAGCCAACTCAGCTTCTACAATTCAATGAAAGCAATAATGTCTTCGCAATTGAACTTGCTAAACATATACTACCAACAAGGAACCTCCACTGAGCGGAAGGATTCTCATGCCAGCTTTTTAAGGACTGAACTCCTTGTATGCCATACATGACTATACCCTCCACCTAATTCTTATATGTACTTAATCTGGGTTAGGATTTGTCCATAATGTATCACTTGTAACAGAACCACACAAGTAACAGAACCACAGAACCACACATGTAACAAGAATGAAATGAAAAACATAACAATCAGAATTAACCCTTTCTTTGGAAACAATAAAAAAGATGGTCCCTAGTGAAGTCGCCATTTTTCTGTCGCGGGGAAAAATTTGGGATGAGACACCAGATGCCTTCTTTGGGCTCGGGTGCTCAAGAAAATGATTTTTGTTTTTTTGTCACGACCAAACTTTTTATTATTTCCAAAGTAGGAAAAGGAAAAAAGTTGCAATAACCTTAAAAGATATGCAAAGCAAATAACACAAAATTAAAAGCAATGCAAAAGTGGGATAGAGATATCTTGGGTAAGAGGGTTGGTTATACGAAGGGAAGGTATTAGCACCCAACGTATCTATAGTACTCTATAGGCTTCTTTGTTATGTTCATTTCTTTCTACGCTATTGAGGAGATTTTTTTTGTTGTGAGATAGGAGGAACCTAAGGTGTTTGTTTGATTATGCTCGTAAAGATTATCGCAATCTTTTGCATACATATCCCTTAGAGGGAATCAGAGCATCTGTAGCTCGAGGTCTACGGGTGCTAAGGTTTGAGTGGTTTGAGGGAGATAGAAGTTTTGCTCGCCAAGGATACGACCTTGTGCCTACGTATTCTCAAAGGGATGTTGAGAAAGTCAGAGCAATCGTAGTTCCCACTTATGCTAGTGGAAGCAAAGGATAAGAGACAAATGTCATCTAAATGCTCGATGTATCTAATCTATATCATCACATACATCTGTTTGTTTTTGTTTGAAATCTTTTCATTATAAGCCCTGGGCTGTGCCACTTATGGTGCTTAGAATGATAAAGATGTTTTTGTTTAGCCAGCCTTGTGGCAAAAACAAGTTTGATTAGCCAGCCTTGTGGCAAAAACTTTTGATAAGTCAGCCTTGTGACAAAAAGTTTTGATTAATCAGCCAGCCTTGTGGCAAAAGTTTTGATAAGCCAGCCTTGTGGCAAAAACTTTGATTAATCAGCCAGCCTTGTGGCAAAAGGTTTGATTGATTAGCCAGCCTTGTGGCAAAAAAGAAGTTTGATTGATTGATTGTGATGATATAGAAGAGATACTCCTATCATAGAGATGATATTTGTCTAATCTCCTAGGGTATTTGATTTGGATTATGGGGATGCTTATAAGAAGCCCGTGGGTCCTTCTACGAAGCCCAAGAGGAGGCTATCCGAGGGTCCTTGCATTGTAAGCCCAAGAGGAGGCTATGGGAGGGACGATCGAGGGTCCTTGCATTGTAAGCCCAAGAGGAGGCTATGGGAGGGACAAGTCGTTTGTACAAAGCCCAAGAGGAGGCATGGTATAGTTGGTTTGAGCTCTTAGAGCGATTTCACCGGGAAACCATACTCTATGTCCTAACCTAAACTAAGGGAGATTCTTTGCACGAAGCCCAATAGGAGGCTATGGGGAACCTAGTGTTGTACTATGTTGAACAAGTATATATAACACGATCACAGATATGAACAAGTACGAAAAAATATGAACAAGTACATGAACAAATATGAACAAGTACATGAACAGTTATATATGACAAGGTGTGTGAGTACAATGGAGTTTATGAAGGAAATATACCTGTAAGGATGATCCATTTATGTACACAGGGCTCGAGACTTATACTCGGGGAGAGGCCCGTTGAGTTTATTCAAAGCTATGTAAATATATATTTACAAAAGGGCTTGGGACTTATACCTTGAGGGAGGCCCACGAAGATTTTGAAGAAAACCCTAATTTTTGATTTTGTTATTCGAGGGTTTAAATCAAATTGATCGCGGTATAAAAAGATAGGCGTATATACAATGAAAAACCTAATTTTATACAAAGGAATGGGACTTATACCATAAGGGATGCCCATGTTTTATTTTATAAAACATGGTTGCTTGTTTTGTAAAGAGACGCGAGGTTTTGTCGTTTGAAAAACTTTGATCGTTTGTTTTAAAACAGTTTGAATTTTGACAAAAGTCAACTTAATTAAGATAAAAACAAATTTTATGCTTAATTAAGACCTAAGAGATTAGGGTTTGATCACAAAAATAATTACAAGTGATTAAGTTTGAAAATCAAGTGAAAAACAATGTTTAAAGTATTAAAAAAACACTTAAAAATATGTCACTTTAAACCTAATAAAAATGTATTAAATAAATATTATTTTTGTGATTTTTTTGGATATTCATAAAATATGTATATTAAATAAAGACTGTACAAAAATGAAGTGAAAATGAATTAATTTGATTGGTTAATTAATTAATCAAAGTTGTGTAAAAAAAAAGAAAGAAAAATAGTGATAAAAAAGAGATTTTGGTCCCTAAGGGTGTTGAACTCGTGACCTTGAGGTTACTACTCAAAAACTTAACCAACTAGACCACGCGCGTGGTCTGTTAATACTTGCAACGAATTAAATATATTCTGAATAAATTTCCAAACTTCAGTTTCAAAAATATGGCGCCAAGAACACATCCCCATTTTGATTTTGAATTTTCCTAAAACTGAACCAATTTGATCAAGTGAATAGCCTATCTTGCTCGATTTTTTACAAGGAACATGATGGTACCATTTAATTTCATTTATTTTTGCTCTAAGATCATTGATTTTCTGATGAACACGAAGAACCCTAATTCTGAGATTGATCATGAATTCGTGTATGTGCAAGGTAATTAGCAATTGATTGAGGGTTAATGATCTATATGTGTAGCAACCTGCCCTAAAAATTAATGTTTTAGAGTCGCCACCTATTCTACCAAGGCGAATAGGAAACCTCGCGCAGTTAAGAGATCAGGGTAAGATACTATATTCAGGTCGAGGGAAGGTGTTAGGCACCCTCAACCCTTTCCTAAGGTTTGCATTATAAAGTCAAGGTTTATGGCTAAAATAAAGAAAGGTGACAGACAGTTAATAGGGTTAAAGGCAAATATTAAGATTAAGGGTTTATGATTTAAAGAAGCAAAATCGGGACAAAATGAGATTTATGGGGGAGGGGACTCGCCTTGTTGCCAAGTGCCTACGTACCTCCTTATGGAGGATCAGAGTCTACGTAGTTCGGAGCACAGGGTTGTACGCCTTTGAATTTGAATTGATTGTTTGAAGGCTTTTTGACTGGCCTGTCGTAGTTTGAATTTAATTTGAAAGGCATTTTGAGTTGCCTGATTGAAAAGGATAAAAAATCCGTAGTATCGTGGTTTAGTGTGTTTTGAAGGTTTTGGGCGTACAACCCTGATTTTAATTTGTTACCGTTAGTTGCAATAATCACACTAGTGCAGAAAGTAGTTTTTACATCGGGCGAAAAATACTTTTTACATCGGTTCTAGACCCGATGTAAAGCCAGGCGATGTAATAAGTCTGAGACATTTTACATCGGGCCAAAGCCCGATGTGAAAATTATCATACTACATCGGTTGAGTTCATAGGTCTGATGTGAAAAACAATTCAATTTTTTTATAAAAAAAAATATACGCAACCTTTTACATCGGTTTTAAACATGGCCCGATGTAATAGACTACCATACCACATCGGTTTAGTGAATAGGTCTGATGTGAAAAATATTGCAACTTTTTATAAAAAAAATATAAGCTACATTTTACATCGGATATAAGCCTGGGCCGATGTAATAGAGTGCTTTTTACATTGGTTTTTACAAAGGCCGATGTAAAATGTTTTCTGTTTTTTACCGGCTGTTTTTCCTATTTTTCCATTTTAACCTGTAATTTTTTTTACCTTATTTGCCATATAAGATTCAAATACCACATAGACCAAAGAGGTTGCTATACATTTTGCACTTTTTTACTCACAACACACAGACCAAATAGCTAAGATGCATATATATATATATATATATATATATATATATATATATATATATATATATATATATATATATATATATATATATATATATATATATATATTCGTCAAAATATACAAAAATATTAATCTAGGATACACAAGTGTTCAAAATGATAAGAAAGATTTACACACTGTTTTCTACTACAAGATAATAACATAACAAATATTCAACCATTTAAGTTCTTTCGCGCACTTGAAAAACCAACACGCATCCACGAGAAACATAAAGTTATTCTTTATATAACTCAAAGAAACATTTTGCCCAACGGAGTCGCAAATCATACAAATCTTCTTGTATCAATTCTTGTGTCAATTCTGTAGGATCATTAAATACCTACAATACGTAAATAACAATATAGAGTTATTCTTTGAAAATTCACATTAAGTTGCAAAACGCAAAGTAAATAACAAATTACAGTTATTTTATTACCTGCATCCAAGATTCAGTTATATTGGCAGAGACAATATCCAACATATTTTTCATCACATAGTATCCACAATCATTAGTGTTATGTTGTTTCCTTCTCTACAAAATGAAAGACATAATTAATGAATAATTATCATAAAATTAAATATAAAATTATAATTTACATCACACTTACATTGGGCCTAGGCCATGTAATAGCCTTTTTTCTATTGCCATTTGAAAATTGGTGAACCTCAAAAGCACTATTTAAAAAAAAATCCATATACAACCACATATGGCATACCCTCCGCGAGATAATAAGGTATACTTGCTTCAACAAAATGAACATAAGAATTCTCCACTAATATACCATAAAGGATCATACTCAATTTAATTGTACTCCCCCAACATTGGTTAGATCTTGTTAGGCTAGAAACTGATTTACAAACACATGATTTAGACTAGAAAATCATAAAATTTTATGTTTATGCATCATCTGTTTTAAAATTTTCAAAATGTTAAAGATTGTGACATGTACAAGTAACCGTGATTAATTAGCATAGTTTAAAACATTTGACAAAGAACTTGATATAAATCACTTAATTAATGGAAAACTAACCATAAGCAAATCCCACGAGATCTCTGTATCTGAGGAATCTCATTCCATCAATGAAATAAAAATCTACCAATAGCCAATTAGCATAAGCTGTGTATAATCCAACAACAAAAAGCAATATAACACCCAAAGTCCAACCAAGTGGAACCTTAATCAGTTCGAGAAATTGAATATCCAACCGCAATTGAAACCTGTCACTAACATCAACCCCACTTGTTGCCATGAATCTGCAAATTAAACATCATAAGAATTAATCATATGAAAAGCAAACTAGTTTACATAAAACTGAATTTAACTAAGAATAAATCAAACAAACCATACCCTGGTCAATAACATGAGCAATAGAAACATCTCGTAAGAATCATTTGGGATACTGTGGATCATGTTCGAGGTTGAGAGCGAGAGAGTTATCATTGGTTGGTCTTTGTTCAACATCCATAATGAATATTCTTAATTCATTAAGAACGAGAGTTTAGTGTTCCCAATAGAAACGTATTAAGTTGCTACAAGTAAATACACAACCCTAGGAAATACGCACCTTCATTTTTCCTCTGGTTTACAAACAGAGGCAGAATAGTCGATGAGATCCTGTTTCATATCTTCCTCAACTTGAAGATAACTGGATTAACAGAGGAAAAATCAATTAGTTTACCAGCCTTGTTCTAGATACACTTGACGGAGGGAATTTTCACCGCGACGGAGAGAGTTACAGATACCGAGGGAGTATCGTCGCAGAATCGGTGATGTGGTCGAAATCGGACAGTGAATGAGGGATTGGTCGCAACGGAGGGATCTAGGCATGTAGAATTCACCACGACGGAGGGAGTTACGAATACACAGGGTGTACGTTGCGGAATCGGTGGTGGTGTGGTCGAAATGAAGGATGAAGATGAAGGAAGAAGAAGTTACCAGACGGTGGCGAAGCGGTGGGACGAACGGCGAAGCGGTGGGACGAATGGCGGCGAAGCGAGAACTCGGTGACAGTGGACGAACGAAGGACGCTGAGAACTCACTTACTAGGGACAAACGACGGACGATGAGAACTCACTGACTAGGGACGAACGGCGGACAGAGGCTGAACGGTGGACGAAGCAGCAGCGGCGATGGGAAAGAAGAAGAACGAGGCTGGAAGAAGAAAGAACGAGAACAAATGAAATGAGTGACTATAATTTTTAGTAGTTAGGGTTTTAGGGGATGGGACTTTTTCCATCGGTTTATCAAATGGGCCGATGTAAGCGCCCAAATGTCCAATACTTTTCCCATCGGGCAGGAATTGGGCCGATGTAATGGCTAAAAGGGCACGGCTTTTCCATCGGTGCTGCTATGGCCCGATGTAAAAACCCTTATAATCCAATTTCATTTTATTTACAAGTTTGCCACCGCGTTTTTGTTTCCATCATTTAAATTAAATACCTGATGTAAAATCAATAAATTCAAATTTTTTCACATCAATTGGTTATTTAAGCTGATGTAAAATCATTTAATAAATATTTTTCACATCATATATTTTTATACCTGATGTAAAAATTGTTTATCAAATGTCAAATTTGTAGTAGTGTCAATAGGTTTGATTACCATTGCTAACGGATTGAAGGGAGGATTGCTAACCACTATAATCGATAGATTCGATTATCACTAATAGTAAATGTGTGTATTTTAATTATCGTTACTCCTCATAATCGATAGATTCGATTACAAATAATAACGAATTTTGATAAAGGGAAAATGCTAATCATCGTAACCAATAGATTTGGTTAAAACCATTTAGCAAAAATAAGTTTATTTGAATTAATAATATTTTAATTAATTAAACAATTAATTTATTATTACCCACCATGGTCAATTGATTTAATCGAAGCGAATAATAAATTAAATCCTATTATTTTGGCAAAAAAACTAATGGGATTGGACAAACCCTAATGCCTTGCTAACAATCTTCTAGGGTTTTTGTGATTTTATAACCAATTAAAATCGATTAAAATAAATAAATTGAATAGTCGGAAAAATAATCGGGAAAATAACTATTGTTCTAATCCTAATTATATTATATTAATTTACACTAAATATGATTAATTGAATTTAAATAATAGAGTAAATAAACAAAACAAAACAACAAAAAAATATTAAATAAAACCTGGGCTTCAATCGTGTACTGCTGCTCTATAGAGGAGTACCATGGAGTTCTGTGCTCAGGGCCTTTAGATCTACATGAGATGATGATCCAACGGAAGGAATCTGGGGGCGCACGATGGGTTATCATGGAGCGCGTGCACAGGATCCGTGAGTAGACGATTTAGTAAAAATTATTGTGGCAACCGGGGATCGATCCCAGGACCTTCCCCTCGCGCTCCAGCCTTACCAATTCAACCAAATGCGCGTTATGTTTTAAAACCTCACCCAAAATTGAAAACGTTGTCGTGGACAGACTCGTCTCGTTCGTGCGATCTTGATGGCGCCATTAAATCAACCGAATCGTCCCTGTATTCAAAAACCCTAAACACAAACCCTAAGTACAAACAATGGCGTATCACGATATGAACACGTACCGATCCAATTAAGTACCCAGAATCGTTCAAAACACCACCATGAACATTTATAAACAATCAAAAGTTGTTTATGATGCCCGAATCAAAGCAATCGAAGAAATCTAGGAAGAGGCAAACCGTAGCTTATTATGAACACTTCTGGGAGTTTTGAGACCTGCTAATGATTGGAATAGATTCGAATATGCTCTAGGAATATGCCTGAATCTTTAAAACCCCTTGAATGAACCTGTTTCTTCAAATTCGATCCTCACCTTTTTCCAAATTTTTTGCGCTCGGTTTCTCTTTATTGGAGGCCAAAAAACCGAACCCCCTTGCCTCAGGAACTGTTGCCTCTTTATAGAGGATGGATTAGGTCAACATATTTGGATCCAAACCCATGTTTTAAGGAGATTGATACTTGATTGAAAATCAACATTCAAACTTTCCAATTTTGGTTTAATTTTATTCTTTTCTCTCCAATCTCCCTTAATCACCAATTTTAATCTAATTATGTTGATATAATCTTGATATCTTGATCACATAATAGACTTAACCAAATCTTTGATTTTTCTAATATTTATTTTAAATTAAATTGACTTTAAAAATGAATTAAATCAATATAAATAAAATAAATAATAAAATGGCATGGGATTGGGCCAGGATTCTTCTAACAAGATTAGGATCATGTTTGGATACAAGAATTATGGGCCCATTTGGAAAATTTTCAACTTTAGTCAATACCTTCTTCATGCGTTTCTCCAAAATTTGACCAACTTCTACGCTTTGTATCTCCTTCAATTTTAACCATACGAATGCATTCTAGGGCTTTTAGAAAGCTCGAAGAATCCTCTAAACGACCTTTTTTGGTTTCATCTCGATTGGATCTTCCCTGCTCAAGTTATGAGCTTTGACCCAAAAGGTGTCTTTGGTTGACTTTTTGGAGGACCTATAATTTATTGTACCTTTCAGATGAAATGAGATGGACAAATTTTGGGGTATGACAGCTGCCCCTGTTCAATCTTCTTAAACCTGAAGAATCAGATAGGCACGTCTGCCTATCGTGATCTAAAGGTAGAAGATGATTAGACACTGAAATGCCCTGAAATTTGCATTTGTTGGAAAAATTTCGTGGGAGATGGGCTTAAAGATGCCACCCAAGGTAAATACCCCTCTCTTTTGAAGAATGTGAAGCAAATGTTTTCGAAAGGAACCACTTGCTTTGATTGCAGCATGGCCTGAAGAGGCAACCTGAATTTTATACAATGGTATGATGCAGGCGATGTATGATGCAGTAAGCCTCTCAAAATAAATGAGAGCGATGTATGTATGTGCATTATGTATGAATGAAGTATGTTAGTTGGATGATGCATGATTGTTAGTTGAAGTTAGTAACTTTGGAAAAGAAAAAATATAACCTTGCTTGAAATTTTGAAGAAGATCACTGCCGAGGGACTAACGTGATAAACCCAAAAGGATCACTTGCTATAGCGCTAGCAAGCTTTCGTAGTTTGTGAACCCCACTTACTATAGTTCTAGTAAGTTTCCGTAGTTTTTTTTTTGAACCCCAATAGGATCACTTGCTATAGTTTTAACACGCTCACCTGCACCAATAGGATCGTTTGCGAGGGTTATTGCAAATTCACCTGCACCATTAGGATCATTTGGGAGGGTTATCGCAAATTCACCTGCACCATTAGGATCATTTGCGAGGGTTATCGCAAACTCACCTGCACCATTAGGATCATCTGCTAGGGTTATATCAAATTCACCTGCACCATTAGGATCATTTGCGAGGGTTATCGCAAATTCACCTGCACCATTAGGATCATTTGCGAGGGTTATCGCAAACTCACCTGCACCATTAGGATCATCTGCTAGGGTTATAGCAAATTCACTTGCACCATTAGGATCATTTGCGAGGGTTATCGCAAACTCACCTGCACCAATAGGATCATTTACGAGGGTTATCGCAAACTCACCTGCACCATTTGGATCATTTGCCCTGGTTCGGACAAATTTCACCTGCACCATTAGGATCATTTGCCCTAGTTCGGACAAATTTCACCTGTACCAAAGGAATTACCTGCCATGGTTCTGACAAGCGTACCTGCATAAGAGTAATCATTTGCTATAGTTCTAGCAAACTTACCTGCATGAAAAAGATTCACCTGTATGGAGACTCACGACTCGAGGGTCGAAGAAAAATAGCATGTCAAATGTTCACGACTCGAGAGTCGGAAAGGAAACGGTATGTTTAGAAACCTACGACTCGAGGGTCGGAAGACTTTTTGTAATATGTGAATGTAATAGATGATATGCATATGCTAATGCGTACGTATTTATGCTGATGCAATCCCGAGATTTTATCTCCTTATTGAACGCGTTGAACTTGTTTACTCCATGCTTGCACCTATACCATGACTATGCTTATGTCGGCTTGGCGATGTTTATGTATGTGGATAATGCTTATGCTTATGTATATGTTGGCTGATGTAATGAGTGGAACGAAGTAATGTCTTCTATAAGATTACCTGAAAAGGTTTCTGGAATGGATGTGAAAATTTGTCTTGAATAAGGCTACCTGAAAAGTTTCTTAGCAAAGAATGAGGAATGTCTTTAAAGACGACTACCTGAAAAGGCTGAAAGATGTCTTAGAAGGACTACCTAAAAAGGTTCTTAGCAAGGAATGAGGAATGTCTTAGAAAGGACCACCCATAAAGGTTCGTAGAATGTCTTAAAGAAGACTGAAAAGGATGCCAAATTGTTTTGAAAAAGACTACCTGAAAAGGTACTCAGAACAAGAATGTCTCGAAGAAGACTACCTCAAAAGGTACTTAGAACAAGAATGTCTTGAAGAAGACTACCTGAAAAGGGACTTAGAAAAAGGAATGTCTTGAAGAAGACTACCTGAAGAGGTTCCTAGAAAGGATCGTAGGATTTGTCTTAAAGAAGACTACCTAAAAAGGTTCTTGGAGATGACGATGATTTTCTTAGAGAAGACTACCTGAAAAGGTTCGTAGAAAAGAATGTCTTGAAAAAGACTACCTAAAGAGGTTCTTGGAAATAGCGATAATTCGTCTTAAAGAAGACCACCTAAAAAAGGTTCCTAGAAAGGATCGTAGGATTTGTCTTAAAGAAGACTACCTGAAAAGGTTCCTAGAAAGGATCGTGGTATTTGTCTTAAAGAAGATTACCTGAAAAGGTGTGGTGTAATGTATCAACCAATGTATGTAATGCATGACTTATATGTATTTGCATGATACTTCGATGATAGGTTGTTGATAACCAAAGCGTATATAGCTCGCTGGAGTTGCAGGTTTGTTTGATAAGATGGGGTGTGATGCTAGCGCGATTCCCCGATACCTGTTTTTGAAGATCGTAGTTAGGAGAAAGATCTGTAAAGTGTGGGAACACCTTTTTCTTTTGTTGTGCGCCTTGCCCCAGTTTGGCTTTTTTTTGAAATACTCCACGCCTTTAACCTTTGGAGATTCTCCACACCTTATGGATTTGATATCCAATGCCCCAATGTTTAATGGGAAAAGATGCCTATGATCTCCAAGCCATGAAGGAAGTGCCCCGAGAAATAACTTTGTCGTGTGCTTCGACGTTTAGATTAAAGGGTATGCCCCTTGATTTCCAGATTATGGAAGGTTATCCATAGTCTTCTATCCTTCTGAATTTGAATTGTTCCCATGTTTTGACATGCCCCTGATTGCTATTGCTTCGAGATGTGACCCCAAGTCGATTGATCCTTAGGATGAATGCCCCTAGTCAATAGGATGTTCGATTGCATGCCCCTGTGATCCTTGAAATTTTTGCCCCTGTTTAGGAGAACCCCCTAGATGTGGTTCCCCCTATTCCAGAGTCTTTATTAGAAGTGATCGCCCTTGATTAACCAATTTCGAGATCTCCTCGATGCTAAGTGTATATTCGTTGTACCCTTTGAGAAGTAACTCCAATGCGATGTGTATGCAAGTTTTGGAATCGAAGTCCGTTATGAATTAGGACTGGATGATTAGAAATGGATGCTTGAAGAAGCGTAGTGGTTAGAAATAGTTTTAACAAACTTAGGAGTCAGTATAACAAAATCCTGCTTAATATGCTTTCGTGGTTAACCTTGACTCAATTAGGACTTTTAACTGTTGTAACTTGGCCTGGTTCATGTTTTAAGAAACAATGGATATAAGGCTCAAAATTTTATTTATCCCACCCCCTTTCTCCTTGATGTTCTCCAAATCCTAAATATTCGCCTAATCCAATGAATGTGTTTTGTTTGTAAGAAAATCAGTTCTGATTTTGCGCTCGGTTTCTCTTTATTGGAGGCCAAAAAACCGAACCCCCTTGCCTCTGGAACTGTTGCCTCTTTATAGAGGATGGATTAGGTCAACATATTTGGATCCAAACCCATGTTTTAAGGAGATTGATACTTGATTGAAAATCAACATTCAAACTTTCCAATTTTGGTTTAATTTTATTCTTTTCTCTCCAATCTCCCTTAATCACCAATTTTAATCTAATTATGTTGATATAATCTTGATATCTTGATCACATAATAGACTTAACCAAATCTTTGATTTTTCTAATATTTATTTTAAATTAAATTGACTTTAAAAATGAATTAAATCAATATAAATAAAATAAATAATAAAATGGCATGGGATTGGGCCAGGATTCTTCTAACAAGATTAGGATCATGTTTGGATACAAGAATTATGGGCCCATTTGGAAAATTTTCAACTTTAGTCAATACCTTCTTCATGCGTTTCTCCAAAATTTGACCAACTTCTACGCTTTGTATCTCCTTCAATTTTAACCATACGAATGCATTCTAGGGCTTTTAGAAAGCTCGAAGAATCCTCTAAACGACCTTTTTTGGTTTCATCTCGATTGGATCTTCCCTGCTCAAGTTATGAGCTTTGACCCAAAAGGTGTCTTTGGTTGACTTTTTGGAGGACCTATAATTTATTGTACCTTTCAGATGAAATGAGATGGGCAAATTTCGGGGTATGACAATATGTATGCAGAAACATGATGGTAAACCAATTTTTCATTTATGATGCATGAATGATAGAGTTTGAAGTTCAAGACACTTACCTTAAAAACTTGCAAAACTGGAAATTAAATTCGTGCCTGGAGGTGTTACAGATGTTGTTTCTTGATCTGGATAGCTTCAATGATGATTATGGAACATGTTTGAAGGCTTGGAATGGATTGAATTCATCTGGATCAAACTGTGGTACTCAATTTGCAGTCACTTGGAGCATGAGTCGAATTTGATGATTCTGATGTTACAGGTTGATGATGAGTGTTTGGATAGTTCATATGTGATATATATGAGGTGTTGGAAGTGTTAGTTTGGACAGAAATGAGCTTGAATGAAATTTGGCATGATAAGGCTCATTTTATGTTCATATATGGAAGTGAGGTAGTGATTTTGAGGTTTAAGTGTTTTTGGGGTGTGTGAGTGGATCAAACACATCACATATGATGTTTAGAAGTTGTTAGAATCATCACTTTGGCCATAACTTCAAGGATTTGGAGGTTGAGTTTTCTACCTCTTTGAAAACTATGAAACTTGCATTCTAAGAAAGAAAGAGAAAACCTATGATTTGTGAGGTTTTGGTGTGATTTTTAATGGAGTTTGAACCTCTATTTATAGGCCAAAAGTTCTGAATGCAAGACTATACAAGTTGATCTTTCTTTGGTGACTTGGCTTAAGAGATAAAATGGAATCTTTCACATTAAATGCAAATGGTTAAAATGACTAACCATGGTTAAAATCTTCTATGCTTCTTATCTCTTTCCAATCTGATCACAAACCAGAAATATCTTCCAATTATTGTTTTTTTATGTCATTGCTTGCATCATAAGGTCAAAAAGTTCATAACTTTGGTAAAAATGGCTTGTAATTTCAAGTGAAATGATCACTAATGGCAAAATTCAAAACCATAGCTATGCTCCATATTTTTTCATGCTCTTGGACATTTTGGAAAGCTCTTGTTATGTACTTCAAAACCCTAGTTGAAAGTTTCTTCAAGACCTTTAAGGAAATGGGTGAAAAAGATCCATGAACTTTGAAAAAAATGAGGTTTTAAGTGAATTTTTCAAAAGATACCAACTTTGAAGCTCCATATCTCTTAAATGGTTGATCTTATGGAAAAAAATTATATGTGACAAAGTTGTTCATTGGATCAAAATCTACAACTTTCACGTTGGAAGTTTTTTTCAGTTTGTAGGTGAAATTTTGAGATATTCCCTTCCAAAG
Organism: Vicia villosa; assembly: GCF_029867415.1. Classification (NCBI taxonomy): domain Eukaryota; kingdom Viridiplantae; phylum Streptophyta; class Magnoliopsida; order Fabales; family Fabaceae; genus Vicia; species Vicia villosa. The sequence continues at coordinate 99,908,901 of NC_081184.1, read as the reverse complement.
TTTGGAAAAAACCATTGAAAACACTTAGAAATTTTTCTAAGTATGAAAAGTCAAACTTTTGACTTTTTGATTCTTGATTGTTTTTCTTGATTTTCCTTGATCAAATGACTTCAAATATCATATATTGATGATTTAAAACTTCAAAAGTCATGGTTGACCAAAATTTCCAAAAAGTCAATGGTGTTCTTGTACAGTTGACTTTTTTTAGGTGAATCGCGTTTCTGGAGATTTCAGGAGAATTAGGCTATCCTCACCAAATGGATGGTATGAATGGATCATATTGAATTATTGGAGGACCTTGAGCCATGGTTTAAGTTGTGGCACCATGTCCTGATTAAAAAGTCAGTTGTTCAGGTGAATTAGGCCAAAAACCCTAATTATGAACCAGATGAAATTGATGACTGTGGATCTTGAATTGAGATACAATTTCCATTGGATATTTTTATAGGGATTATTTGAAGATGATTGAAACCTTTGAGTGATGTCCTGGAGCTTTTTAGGGTTTCCCAAATGTGATCCCTGATTTCAGTCCCTGATAGTTCAAAACCCTAGCCTGATGACTTGAAATTTCACTGTTGATCAATCCTTGTGTGGGAGATGTCCTGAGCCAATAAATTAGGTCAATATGATTTACTTGGGGTCTTGAGGTCATGTCCCAAGCCATTAGGTCAAATTCTAAGCAAAAGTCAGGAGTATGTTGTCTCCAGTCAAAACCCTAATCTGGTTGATTCAAAGCTTTTGAGCTTGTTGAAATGAATCTTTGAGGACCAAATGTTGATTGTTGATGAAGATAGTTCATTTGAGATGAAGGGAGAACAAAACCCTAGTTGATTGTTACTTGTACTGATGAGTGTTTCTTGATTAAACCCTGCTGAGTCACAAGTAACAAACACAAGCTATGCAATTTGTTAGAGATGCAAATGATGCATATGCAATGATATGAGGTGGTATCTTAGGTCAAAATTGGGGTATGATAATTGGGTCTTGTGTTGTCTTCCATGAACGGAGAGATGGTTGTCGATACTCCGGCTAAGGGTTCGGTGACCACTTCTCTTGTGTGTTTGAAGTGTCCCGTGTCGATTTTTAACAGAGACTTCCTTGTTGATTTTGTGTGCTTGCTGTTGAGAGGTTTGGATGTGATCTTAGGGATGAACTGGTTAGAGCATAACCGTGTTCACATCAACTGCTATGATAAGTCTGTGAGGTTTTCTTCTCTTGAAGAGGAAGGTGTTGAGTTATTGTCCGCTAGACAGTTTTGTTTGTTAGTAAAAGAGGATGTTCAAGTGTTTGCTTTGGTTGCATCAATGTCTGTTGAGAACCAAGTGATCATAGAAGAATTGAAGGTGGTGTGCGATTTTCCTGAAGTTTTCCCTGATGAAATTCCTGATGTATCGCCTGAGAGAGAAGTTGAGTTCTCTATTGATCTTGTACCTGGTACTAGACCTGTGTCTATGGCACCGTATAGGATGTCTGCATCTGTATTTTCTGAATTGAAGAAGCAGTTGGAAGAATTGCTTGAGAAGAGGTTTGTGAGACCTAGTGTGTCGCCGTGGGGAGCTCCAGTGTTGTTGGTTAAGAAGAAAGATGGAAGTATGAGACTTTGTATTGATTATCGTCAGTTGAATAAGGTGACAATCAAGAACAAGTATCCACTTCCAAGAATTGATGACTTGATGGATCAATTGGTTGGTGCTCGTGTGTTTAGCAAGATCGATTTGAGGTCGGATTACCATCAGATTAAAGTGAAAGATGAGGACATGCAAAAGACGGCCTTCAGAACACGTTATGGACATTATGAGTATTTCGTGATGCCCTTCGGCGTTACGAATGCACCTGGAGTATTTATGGAGTACATGAATCGTATTTTCCATGAGTATCTGGATCGTTTTGTGGTGGTGTTCATTGATGACATTTTGATTTACTCTAAATCAGAATCAGATCATGCTGAGCATTTGAAGTTGACATTGCAAGTCTTAAAAGAGAAGAAGTTGTATGCTAGGTTATCCAAGTGTGAGTTCTGGCTGAAGGAAGTTAGTTTTCTGGGGCATGTCATTTCTGGTGATGACATTGCCGTGGATCCGTCTAAAATTGATGCCGTGTTGAGATGGGATACTCCTAAGTCGGCTACCGAGATTCGAAGCTTTTTGGGGCTAGCTGGCTATTATAGAAGGTTCATTGAAGGTTTCTCTAAGTTAGCCCTTCCGTTGACTAAGTTGACTTGTAAGGGTAAGGCTCTTGTGAAGATAGTTTTACCGAGTTGAAGAAAAGGTTGACGTCGGCACCGATTTTGATATTGCCTAATCCGGATGAATCGTTTGTGGTTTATTGTGATGCTTCTAAGATGGGTTTAGGAGGTGTGCTCATGCAAAATGGTAAAGTTGTTTCTTATGCATCGAGACAGTTGAGAGTTCATGAGAAGAACTATCCTACGCATGATTTGGAACTTGCTGCTGTAGTGTTCGTGTTGAAGATTTGGAGACATTATCTTTATGGTTCTAGATTTGAAGTCTTTAGCGACCATAAGAGTTTGAAGTATCTGTTTGATCAGAAGGAATTGAATATGAGGCAACGAAGGTGGTTAGAGTTATTGAAAGATTATGATTTCAGTTTGAATTATCATCCAGGAAAAGCTAATGTTGTTGTCGATGCCTTGAGTCGCAAGACTTTGCATATGTCGGCAATGATGGTTAAGGAGTTGGAATTAATTGAGCAATTTCGAGATATGAGTTTGGTATGTGAAGTGACCCCTACGAGTGTTCGATTGGGTATGTTGAAGATTAACAATGATTTTCTGGATAGTGTCAGAGAAGCCCAGAAGTTGGACGTGAAATTGGTTGATTCGATGATTGGAGTCGACCAAGCTGAGAATGGTGATTTCAAGTTAGATGCGCACGGTGTGTTGAGGTTCCGTGATCGGATTTGTATACCTGATGATGTGGATTTGAAAAGATCTATTCTTGAGGAAGGTCATAGGAGTAATCTGAGTATTCATCCCGGAGCTACGAAGATGTACCAAGATTTGAAGAATTTGTTTTGGTGGCCTGGAATGAAGCGTGACATAGCTCAGTTTGTGTACGCATGTTTGACTTGTCAGAAGTCGAAGGTTGAACATCAGAAGCCTGCTGGATTAATGCAACCGTTGGAAGTTCCTGAATGGAAATGGGATAGTATTTCCATGGATTTTGTGACAAGTTTGCCGAATACCATGAGAGGACATGATTCGATTTGGGTGATCGTTGATAGGCTTACGAAGTCGGCTCATTTCATACCTATTAACATCACTTATCCGGTTTCGAAGTTGGCGGAAATTTATGTCCGTGTGATTGTGAAGTTGCATGGTGTTCCTATGTGTATTGTTTCGGATAGAGATCTGAGGTTCACTTCAGATTTTTGGAAGAGTTTGCAAGAGGCGTTGGGTTCTAAGTTGAGGTTGAGTTCGGCGTATCATCCTCAGACCGATGGTCAAACAGAGAGAACGATTCAATGTTTGCAGGATTTGTTGAGATCTTGTGTTCTTGAGCAGGGAGGTACGTGGGATACTTATCTTCCATTGTTAGAGTTCACATACAACAATAGTTACCATTCGAGTATCGGTATGGCACCGTTTGAAGCGTTGTATGGTCGGAGGTGTAGGACTCTGTTGTGTTGGCATGAATCTGGTGAGAGTGTAGTACTTGGACCTGAGATTGTTCGAGAAACTACCGAGAAGGTTAAGTTGATCCGTGAGAAGATGAAGACTTCGCAAAGTAGGCAGAAGAGTTACCATGATAAGAGGAGGAAAGATTTAGAATTCCAAGCTGGTGATCACGTATTCTTGAGAGTTATGTCGGTTATCGGAGTTGGGAGAGCCTTGAAGTCGAAGAAGCTCACTCCTCGTTTTATTGGACCGTATCAGATTTCAGAGAAGGTTGGTAATGTGGCGTATAGGGTGGCTTTACCGCCTAACCTTTCGAATTTGCATGATGTGTTTCACGTGTCGCAACTTCGGAAGTATATTCCTGATCCTTCGCATGTAATTCATATGGATGATGTACAAGTGCGGGATAATCTCACGGTGGAGACTATGCCGATAAGAATTGAGGATCGCAAAACGAAGGCACTTAGAGGAAAAGAGATTGCTTTGGTGAAGGTGGTTTGGTCGGGAACTACCAGTGAAAGTATGACGTGGGAACTGGAGAGCAAGATGCGTGAGTCGTATCCCGAGTTATTTGATTGAGGTAATTTTCGAGGACGAAAATATTCTAAGTGGGGGAGAGTTGTAACAACCGTTTTTCTTTAATTCCTTATTTTATGTGATTTATGTGAATTAATTGTGAACTATGTGTTAATTATATGCTTAATTGATCTTATGTTGTTTTGTTTGGGAATTATTAGTATATAATATAAGATAGTAAGTGTTGTTGATAATTGGGCCTAAGTTGGTATTAGTAAGTGAGGGGTGTTAGTTAGAGCCCATTAGTAATTTAAGATAGTAAGGGTTTAACTAAAACAAGGGTTTTAGAGGAAATAGAAATTAGAAGTTCATTTTGGGGTTTTTGGTGAAAGAAGAGAAGAGTAGAGTGAAGAGAAAGAGGAGAATCTCAAGATTGAAGATAGAGTTGGCTTCAATCCAAAACCTAAGGTAAGGGTGGGATTCTTTCATGCTAAAGGGATGTATGATGATGTTTTGGGTGGGGTTTTGATTATATGTTGTTATCCATGATTGTGTAGAAATTGAATAGAGATTGTTAGAGTTTATATTAGACTTCTATGAAATTGTGAATCTAAGCATGATTGAAGATGTTATGATGTTAGAAGACCCATAATAGGTGTTATAATTGTGTCTATAACATGTATCCTACTGATATTCGTGATGCTTGGTGTTTTCCAACTTGATTGGGTTGAGTTTAGGGGTTTTTGGATGGGTTTCGTATGCTGTTTTCTGTATTTGGGAATTTTTGATTCGCTCAGTTCGCGCCGCGAACCTTGTTGGCGTCGTGAACCCTGTTTTGCAGAACTTTTCCTAAACTTTGAAATGATGTAACTTTTGAACCGTAACTCCTTTTTAAGTGCCGTTTGAACCTATGCGAAGCTATAGTTGAGATCTTTCTAATGAATATGATTTAGGAATGCTTATAAACCTTTTTGGATCCTTCTTTAAATGTATTTGTTTGATATTATGATTTGTGTGGTGAAGTGGTGTGTTATGTGTATGATGATGCAACGTAGCGACGTGATTGGGAAGTGGTGAATTACTATAAAAGTAATGATGTTTAGTCGGTATTTGTGATGTATTGTGAATATCGTGTTTGTATGGATGTTGCATTTAGTGAGTCACATCCATTGCATAAAGAGACGGTGGCCTTAATGGTAAAAAGTGACGGTGGCCTTAATGGCAATTAGCGACGGTGTGCCCAATGGCAAATCTTGAGACGTGAGAGTTTTACTCCAAATGGTACCACATGCATTTGCATAAGTCGTGTCACATGTGAATTGCATTCGAGTCTTATTTGATTGTGATGTGGTGACTTGATGATGAGATGTTTGTTGTGATTGTGTGGAATCTTACTTACGAATTGTATATATTGTCATAGTTGCATTGATGACATTGTTGCCGTTTCTTAAGTTGATTATGTGATGTGAAATCGTTGTATTGAGTATTGGGATGAGAGGTGGTGACCAATGTATGATCTTTTCTCTTGCTTAGAATATTATCATACGTTTCTTTATAATTAATGATATCTCACCCCTTATGTTTGAATGTTACCCTCCGTTGGTAACGTGCAGGTAACGACGTGGAGTAGCCATGTACCTTATAGCTCGAGTCGGTGTGTCAATGCTCTGATACGTATCACTCGGGGGGAATGTTTGCGATACTTTCTTGTGTCTTGTTTTATGTCGATTATCTTTTCTTGAACTTTAATGTTATGTCTTGTGGAGACGTTTTGGACACATTGTGCCATGTTGGCAAGAACATATGTTGATCTAGATATGTGTTATTATTTGGATTCCGCTGCAATATTATGAAGTTGTTTGGATTTAAAAGTTTGATGAATTATGAGTTTCCTCTGATATAAGTGTTATGTATCCATGTACTTTGAGCATGAATTGTAGTTTTGTTTAAGTCGAATATGTGATGCCTCAAATTTGTTGCTTGTTTCGATGTTTTATACTATGTTTACTCTTATTATTTGAGGGGTAGATTTGGGGTGTTTCATCATGGGCAGTTTCTCTGTTTGATATCTTCTCATATTCAGCATGAGAAATAGCATTCAGCAGAATTGTCCTTGACTTGTGATGATTTTTGAATTGTTTCTTCTGATCATCACTCATTTCTTGTCTTGACATCTTTGCTCCAGTAGCATTTACAAGATGTTTGTAACCATCCACAAGTAAATCCCATAAGTCACCATCTAGACCAAGAAAGTAACTTTCCAATCTATCTTTCCAGTATTCAAAGTTTTCACCATCAAATACTGGTGGTCTAGAATATCCATTTCCATTTCCATTATTGTTTTGATCATTTGAAACAGGTGTAGCTATTGATGCAGTTGTTGATGGATCAACCATATTGACTTAGTGTTTTTCTCTTCCTGAATCTTTTTCTAACACGGTTAAATGCTTGCACCTAGAACCGGCGCTCTGATGCCAATTGAAGGATAGAAAAACACTTAGAAAGGGGGGTTTGAATAAGTGTGACTTTAAAAACTCTTAAGATAAAAACAATTAACATAATTATTTTATCCTGGTTCGTTGTTAACGAAACTACTCCAGTCCACCCCTTAGAGTGATTTACCTCAACTAAGGATTTAATCCACTAATCAATCTTGATTACAATGGTTATCCACTTAGAAACACTCTAAGTCTTCTAGAGTATACTGATCACAACTTGATCATTCTAGGAAATCACCACTTAGAAACTTCTAAGTCTTCTAGAGTCTACTGATCTCACTGATCACTCTAGGAACCTTTTACAATCAATGTAAAATAAATGTTTACAAGAGTATGAATTTGCTTCTTAGTAATCTATAATCACAACTGTGATATTTCTCTTAAGTTCTAAGCTTAACACTCACTAAATATTACAATAGTTTGTGAGGTTGAAGATGAAGTTCGTGAGATTTGAATTCAGCAGTGTTTCAGTATTTTGCGAGAGTTGTTTTTTTTGCTTCTGATCAGAACTTCATATTTATAGGCGTTTGAGAAGATGACCGTTGAATTGCATTTAATGCATTGCATGAATAGTACATCTTTGCATTTAATGTTTTCACTGTTTTGTCAACTACCTCGAGCCATGCTTTTCCTGCTTTTACTGACTTTGCCTTTTGTAGCTTCTAACGTTCCTTTTGTCAGTCAGAGATTAGACTTAATAGCCTGTCATCTAGTACCAACTTCTGATCTCAGATTTGTGAATACAACGTTTGAATAATCAGAGTCATTCAGCTTGGTGCAGAGCATCTTCTTGTCTTCTGACTTTGAAGAGCTTGAGCGTGATACCATAAGAACTTCAGTGCTTTTGCTTCTGATCTCATGTTCTTCTGATGCTTCATAGACCATGTTCTTATTCTGCTTGACCATCTTCTGATGTCTTGCGAGAGCATGTTCTGATGTTGCAATCCTGAACCCTCTGAGTCAGTGCCTCTGAGCGCTGAATTGTGCATACTCTTTATATATTTCCTGAAATGGAAAATGCAAAGGATTAGAGTACCACATTTTCTTATACAAAATTCATATACATTGTTATCATCAAAACAAGAATATTGATCAGAAAAAATCTTGTTATAACAATCTCCCCCTTTTTGATGATGACAAAAACATATATAATTGATATGAATTTGCAATCAGAATATCAGATGACAAAAGACAATTACACAGATATAGCATAAAGCATATAATCAGAGTGTGTGAATATGTCTCCCCCTGAGATTAACAATCTCCCCCTGAAATAAATACTAGAAGAATTTATAAATAAAAGACTTCCCTGAGTATTTTTCATTTCAGCAGAGACTTTCACTTCGCCTAGAACTTCAGCATATTCAGAGCTTCTGCTTCTAGCTTCCATAGGACAGCTTCAGAGCTTTGAATTTCTTCTTTGTTTTCATAGCATGCTTGATTGAATCAGAACATTCTTGAATGTATCAGAGAATCATCAGAGCATCTTTACATCCTGAAATGTTTCAGAACATACTAGACAAAAAATATCAGACCATGAATGTATCAGAGCATTCTTAATAAATAGCATGTATCAGAGCATTTAAGAGAAGAAAATGTATCAGAGCATATTCTACCACGAGAATATCAGAACATTCTTCTTGCTTCTGATCTTGAAGCTTCTCAGCACTAGGCTTGCTTCAATTTTCCAAGAACATGCTTCTTTATAGAATTGCTTTTCCTCATGTATTTGCTTCTCATGTTGAGCTTTTTCAGAATATCGTCAATCCTGCAAAAAATCTCAAAGACATAGAACTTGAAAATAATGTTAGGAATGTTGAGACTTAATTCCAGCAACTGATATAATAAATCAAATCAATTATCATGTTTCTCCCCCTTTTTGTCATAACATCAAAAAGCATTAAAAGATTCAGATGAAAAACGACACATAAAGTGAAGAAGATAATGATTTCATTAATCAACAAAATATCAGAAGTACAGGAGGGATAAAAGCAGATGCACGAAACAGATGCATAAAACAAGAAAACATCTAAGACCAAGACAGACTACGACTATCCAAGCTTAGAAGCTAACATGGCCAGAAGGGTTTTAATCTCAGTAGTGCTTTCTGTCTGTGTCTTCATGAAAGATCTGAACTCATTGTGAGTATCCTCATGCTTGTCCAGACGATAAGCTAGATCAGCTTGATTCTGTTGAAGAGCCTTTATGGTGTCTATCTGTTGTACCCCAAAATTTGCCCGCATCTTTTTTCAAAAAAAGAAGGCAACAGACTTCTGTCTAAAAATTGGGAGTTTTATATAATCTTGGATTTTATTTCATAAATATCCTGATTTTATGAATACTCAGTTTTTAGAATATTTTTTATACGGTATTTTGGGTTCGCTGTTGAATTCATTCTTACACAAACGCCAAATACTATTTATCACTTCACACGCTGTTTATTTGAGATTTATTTTCAGATAAATAATACTGACGCAATTGGTATAGAATCAAATTTTTGCAGGCGCAGAGTCCAGGAATTCAGACTGTACTAGTAACAATTAAATTATTATTTGGTTTTATTCCCCACTAATTTTTTGTACTATATTATTGTTTTCAAATCTCTTTCTTTCTTTTCAAATCTTTTTCTTTCAAATCAAACCCTAACTTTATTCTATACATCTTTCTTTTCAAACCCTACCATACACTTTCTTTCAAATCCTACTACCACTCAAACTTTCCTTTTTTGTACGGTATCACTTCATTCCCCAACGTCTCCATCCTTCTTTTCACTCTATATATACCCCTCATTTTTTCCATAAAATATCACATCAAATTTCACTCATCTCCCAAATTTCTATCATACTATCTCATAATTATTTTCTCTTCTTCCCCGGCAAAAAATGGCAAAGTGGGTGGATACGTTTTTTCTTATGGTCATCACTGTTTTTACGGTGATCATGTCTTTTTTCTGTCTGCATAGTCCTGAAAAATGCGGACCTGGGATGTTTGCACTCCCGTACATCTATATATTGTTGTTTATAGCATGGGTTTTTAATCTTCATACTTAAAGTTTGTCGTATCTTTTGCTTTCAGATAATGTACCGTTCATTATATTTGTCGTACTGTTCGCTATATTTTTTTATGTAATATTTGTACTGTCAGTATTAAATATTGTACTATCTGTTGTCCCGTCATTTAATTAGTAATATAATATTATGCGTGTTTATTGCTAGTTAAATATTTATTTTTCTGTGCATTAAATCCTTTTCAATTTTATTATCGGTAATTTTGTTCGCGTACAGTATATTTTTATGTTTTTGTTTTTCTAACAAACAACGTAAATAATTTTTCACCATTAACACAACAAAAAAAAACAAGAAAAAATTAACTTTAGCTGTTAAAGTTTTCACTTTAACTGTTACGTTAATACCTAGACAACTAGTTAACAGTCAAACTCGCTGACAGCACGATTCTCCATGTTTGTACCATCAGTCAAATCAATCTTTTGCATTTCGAAATTCCAAGATTTTTGTTCTAGAAGTCTTCTGATAATCACATGATCAGCAGAGACTCAACACTGCACAAAAATCAGGTACGCTTAACTGTCTCCAACACAAACAGTCCCTAACTAGGGTTTTTTGTTTTTTCAGGAGAACAAGTTTTTTTTGAGACCTCAAATGGATTTCATGGATCTCCATATGTCTCAAAGTACCATCAGACAAATTTTCAAACTTCGATTCGTTCGGGCGCACAGTCAGCAGCTCAAACAGTCAGCAGCTCAAACAGTCAACAGACGACCAGTTTGACCGAAAAGTCAACAGACAGTCAAAAATGAATTTTTTGTCAACATCCATATTTTGTCAAAAGATTCATCATTTGATCAATGGTTGATCATAATTCATCAAGAAAAGTTCAGAAATCAACAAAACCCTAAGTTTCAAAATTAGGGTTTTCTCCTAAAAAGTCAACTGAACTTTGACCGACCATAACTCTCTCCTCGTTCATCCAAAAAATTCCAACCAAAGCTTATTTTGAAGGAAATTCAATTATCTTTCAAATTAAATTGGTCCCATGGTCATTGGATTTACCATTTGGAAAATATGAGCTAAGACATTACAGGTCATTTTCAAAGTCAACAAAAAGCAGTTTTTTGTCAAAGCCCATAACATCAAGATAACTTCTCCAAATGCAAAAAAGTTTCCAAAGTAGCTTGTAGAGGACATCTTGAGGTTTCTAAAAAGTACAAGAACTCCTTCATATGATTAAAATTGAGGGAATTATGCCTTGTTGAAGTTGGCTATTTTTTTGGAAAATGCATGAAACCAACAATGATCAAAATTGTTTTTTTTTTTCCAAAAGAGGCCAAGCATTCATGATCCAAACATGTTTCTAATGATGTTAAAGGGCTCCCACGACCAACATTAGGCCCATGACATTTTTATTTCTTTTTTAATTTAATTTTATTTCATTTAAAGTTAAATTAAAAAAGAAATGGTTCAAGATAATGATTCAAGGCTTTTGTCCTTAGCTTGAGTCACCAAGTTTGATCCAAGTTCTGCAACATAGAGGTACAGAAGACCTATGGCAAGAGGGGTGAAGAAAATTGAAGCCATGGCCAAGATTTTCAAAGTTTTTATTATTAAAAAAACCAAAAGTTCAAAGACACTCAAGAGCTTGGTAGCTTAAGATTTCAGCACTCATATTGCTTATAAATGACATGAACACTTCAGCAACAAAGGACACACGAAATAGTTCACAAAGAACAGCTCACAAACTTCACAAAACTAAAATTTTTTACAAGAAACTTTAATTTTCGTGTTTGATTTTGCAGCTAGTTTCAAAGCAAACCAAGTCCATAAATCATCTCCTGGGACTTGTTTGAGTAAGTTTGGATCAATAGCCAAGTTCATAAGGACCTGAAACTCGAGCTCTACCACTCTCCGGTTTGGTAAATTTTCATTGAATTCAAACTCTTCATTTATGCATTGTTATCATGTCTAACGGTTATGGTTGAGTTTATAATGATCATTAGGTCAGGTTTGAACCCTAGCATAAGAGCTCTAACGTCCAGAACATAGGTTGCCATTGCTAACCGTGTGTTCAAGTTCTTCTTCGAATCTCATGAACCAGGAACTTTCAGGCCACAAAACCATCACCAGTGGAATCGCAGCCCTCGAATTAGGGGGGTAGGGTTCCTTTTGAACGTTTAATGCCCTTGTTTTTGCAGGTGGAAGGTTGAGGTCGCCGGAGAAGACGAACGGAGGGTTGACTCCAGCGTCGCTGACTTCCTTGACTAGGTCAAGGCTTGCGTGGCGGAGGGAAGAGATCTGATTGGCTCTGGTTTAAATCCTGGCCCCACGTGAAATGTTTTTAAACTGATAGATCCAGTTTTCTTAATCCCACACACCTAGGATGCGCCCTATCATTTGAAGCCCTCAGATCTCATTAATTCAAGATCCAACGCACCTGATCACGCCTTCCATACCATAGACTCTCCAGTCTACCTCACTTGATCTAAATTTAATATATTTTCTATTTTTATTTAATTTTCTTTTGCAAAATTATTTAAAAATAGTTTAAAAAATCAGAAAAATATGCAAAAAAATATTTTTAGGGTGATAAAATATTGTCTTAATTTTTGACACAAAAATATTTTATTTTTCTTAATAATTAAAATATTTTGGTTGATTAATTAGATAATATTATATATTTATCTTTTAATTATTCCTAACCTATCAAAAAAAATCAGAAAAAATATTTTCTTTTTATTAAATTAAGTTTATATATTATAACTAATTTTGCACATATTTAGAATATTTTTCTCTTTAAGTTTAATTTATGTGTATAATTATTTGTATAATTACATGTTAATTAACTTAATAATCTTAAAAACAATTTCAAAAATCACAAAAAAATTAATTATATTTTAAAATTAATTAACAAACAAATTGGACATATTTTAGACTTAACTTTTTAGGTTTAAATTTTATTTCTAATTCTTAACCTTTTAATTAAATTAATTGTGCAATAATTTTAATTAAAATCAACCATCCAAAAATCCAAAAATATTTTCCCTTTATCTTATTGCAATTTAAATTCATAGATAAGTGTATAGGTTGTCAAATTCATGTAAATAGCGTAGTTTACATTTCTCGCACAATCCATGTAATAGCGTAGATTTACTTTCCACATTTTATATTCTCGCACTTTAATTCCTGTACATATAAAACTGCGTGTACGTCAAGAATAAAAATTGAAACGCTAGATCACTAATCTTAAGACAAAAACATATCTGAAAATAAATCACAATCACACTTGCACCTCTTAGGGTAATCCCTCTGTTACTCTTTTCAAAATCAAATCTTACTATTTCAAATACAATTCAAATTTCTATCTGTATCCAGTCAAGGAAAATTTTCTAAAGAAATAGGAAAGAACCTTATAAACTTAGGGTATACCTCCTAATTGCTTGCTCAATCAAAAACAACAAAAGTTCTCACATATCACTGTTCTTCCAAAACAAACTTTCAAAAAGACAACACTTTGTATATATCCAAACAAGGATCAATACGAAGTTAAAAATCTTTTCTTAAAAATCAAAACATCTTTAGAAAGATAAATACTTTGTATACATCCGCACAAGGATCATTACAAAGTTAACTCTTTACAAAATATTTAAAACCACATACAAGCATTTCAAAGCAAGACAAACGATTCAAACAAGTGAGCTAAGCAATTAAGAGCCCATGGATAACCATGGATACAAAGGGTGCTAACACCTTCCCTTTGTATAACCTACCCCCGAACCCAAAATCTCTTTAAGGTCTTTTTCTATTTTTTTTATAAACCTTTCCTTAATTGGATAAAATAAAAGTCGGTGGCGACTCTCTGATTTTCACAACTCAAAAATAAAAGAAGAGTCAGTTCGCATCCCAGAAAAAACCGAGGATTACACTATCAGAACAGAAGGTCCAGCAGAAGAAGCATCAAAGTTATTGTCCAAGACAGTAGGATTCTCAGCAGCAGCATCAACCATGAGAACATCATCTTGATTTTCCTTAATAGGAGATTGCATAGTAGGATGATTCTCAGCGTCTTGAGTTTCAGCATCAGCTTCTGCTTCAGAAGCAACTTTAACATATACAGGAGAAGGGATTTCAGCATCTGAATTTTTAAGGGCCAGAAGAATTGCAACCAAATTCTGAGGAGGTGTAGGAGCAGCAGGTTCTGATGGGTATTCAACTTCTGGATATACCATATTTGGTGCCTTAGCAGAGGGATTCTCCCTTAACCAGTTGAATATGAATTGAAAGTCGCCAGTCAGAACATGATAGTGAGGCTTCCACACAACCATAGCAAGTGGATGTACTTCTTCAAGCTCATCAGAAAATTCTTTCTCTTCAAGAGATTTCTAGCTCCTGATGGGGTGATAGTATTTACCATCATCTAACTCCAGAGAGTAACCAGAAGATCCAGATGCATCAGCCAAGCATCTCTTCTGGATGTTCAGAAAATCAGTCTGAATATTCTTCTTAAAGATTTTCCACAACTTGCCAGTAGCAACATGATCCATCTTGGAGTCATGAGCAGCTTTCAGAGTTTCCAACCCTTTTCTGACCTTATACATCAACAAGTCATAACAAGTATCAATAGAGGGTTCAGGAGGATTGAAGGTGAAACGATAGTCAGGATAAAGAAGATTATAGGGTTTTGATTCTCTTGAGAACAAAGCAGGGGTGATAGAAGAGATTAAGGAGGATGAAGAATCTTCGGTGGCAGTGGTTGAGAATATATTTTCAGAAGGAAGTTGGGGAAAGGTAGCATTTAGTGGTTGAGGGTTTAGAACTGGTATAGAAAAAAGTGTTTGGTTTCTGTTTGTGGTTGTGGAAGAAGATGAAATTACAGAAGGAGGAGGCTTTTTCTGAGGGGGTGGTCAGAAGAATCTGCATGATATATTTTATGAATGAGCTTCTCAAGGTGCTCATCAGTTCTTTTTACTTTGAGAGACTCTGTAGGTTTCTTCTGCTTCTTTGCTTGCTTAGCATCAGGTCCTTCTTCTGTGACCTTTCTCTTCAGTTTCTTTTCTTTCTTCTTCTTTTCCTTCTTTCTTAACTCATCCAGAGATGGAAGAGTTCTTCCTCGAATCCAAGCAGGATCAACCGAAGTTTGAGCTTTAACACATGACTTCAGATAGCGTTTAACATATTTGTCTAGCTCCTCTTTGAACATGTGAGAGAAACTCACAACAGGAGTTCTTCTTGTCAGAATATTTGGAAACATTTGTGAAGGAGTGGTCACCTTTTTAATCAGCTGCATCCTTTTTAGAGTCTGAGCATTCAGAATAACCCCTTGGATAACAGTCAAGTTCTGAGATGAGCCAGCTGTTCTCAGAACATCTATCAAGCCACTCTCAATCAGAATATTTGAAATCATCCTTCCAAGAGGGATAGAATTCTTCTTGAGTTTGGGATTCTTCTGACGTTCTTCATCTCTTGATTCCTCAATATTTGTCTTCAGATTTTGAAAAAGAATGTGTGGTAGATTGACTCTCATGCCTTTTTCAATGCAGAATAATATATACTTCTGATCTTGATTGACATAGGTAGCAGAGTTTGATGGTTTTCTATGATAGAGAGATCCCAGAATGATCTCAGCCCATACTCTGTAGGAAGGCTTCAAGGCAGTAGTTAAGGGAGAGGCAATACCAGAAGAAAACAATTCTTGATCAACTTTATCCCAATCAGTTCTTCCATGAAGAGCACCAGTGATTCCATCTATATCATTAAGACCATACAATTTCCTTATTAACTTCTCAGTCACAACAACTTCATGCCCTAGCACAAAGGAGATGATGGCAGTTGAAGTAACCGTAGCATGTGTCCAGAATTCCTTAACCAATAAAGGGTAAACTGGTCCAATCAACCTTTCAAAGAAATTTGACCAACCTTGTACTAGCATTGCAGTTTTGGTTTTGAAATCATGTGCCATAAGATTTTCAAAATCCACCATTGTTTCGCAGAGAACCTTTAGTTCATCATAAGGAAGCGAACAAGACTTCAAAGGAAGATTTGCAGGTTTCCTTTGTTGAACTTGATGAGACGATGATGCCTTGTGTTGAATATTTGAAGATGAAGCCATGGATTCACACTGAGATTAAGGTTTAGTAACTAGGGTTTATGCGAAATGAGAGAGAGATGAACGAATGAAGACAACGAACAAAGAGAGAGAATGGAAAGAGATGAAATGTTATGGAGATGAGTTTATATAGGCACGGATTTGAAATGAAATGCAATATGTTTCTGAAAATGAACAGTTATGAAATGCAGAAAATCAAATGCATTTAATGTTGAGTGACGTTAGGGTAAAACGTGATATTTGAAATGATTTGCACAGTTACCTAGGGCGGCGTCTCATCAACTGCACGCATGCTTCTCCAATTAGAGTGAACACGTGTTCATCTTCTGGAATAGCTGGTGACAGCTGTTTTGCTTTAAAAGAGATTCTGAATCAACTTAGACATATGAAACGTTAGCAATAACAGAATCAGAATATCGAACTGATCAACATTCAGAACTTCTTATAAGAAAATAAAACTGATCATTTCAAATCTAATCCATATATCAGAACTTCTCATCCTTTCATTTTGGGCATAAATCCATACTGATATTCTTCAGAATGAACTTAAACCTATCTTCAGCAAGGGGTTTTGTAAAGATATCAGTCCATTGATGGTCTGTATCAACAAAGTTTAAAGATAGAACACCCTTCTGAACATAGTCCCTAATGAAATGATGTTTAATCTCAATATGTTTAGCTTTGGAATGTCAGATTGGATTCTTAGATAAACATATAGCAGAAGTATTATCACAGAAGATAGGAATGTTACTCTCATATATCTGATAATCTTCTAGCTGACTCTTCATCCAGAGCATCTGTGTACTACATCCAGCAGCAGCAACATATTCTGCTTCTGTTGTAGAGAGGGCAATTGTAGCTTGCTTCTTGCTGTACCAGGAGATCAGGTGACTTCCAAGAAATTGACAACTTTTAGAAGTACTTTTCCTTTCAACTCTATCTCCAGCGTAATCAGCATCACAAAATCCTACTAAGTTGTATTCTTCAGATCTTCTGTAGACTAAACCAACATTAGTAGTACCTTTCAAATACCTCAGAATTCTCTTAACAGCTGTTAAGCGAGATTCTCTAGGATCTGATTGGAATCTAGCACATAGATCTGAATAGAATATCAGGTCTATAAGCAGTAAGATATAGAAGAGATCCAATCATACCTCTGTAGAGCTTCTGATCTACCTTCTTACTTACCTCATCCTTACCTAGAACACACATTGGATGCATAGGAATTTTTGTTTCTTTGCTTTCTGAAAGATTAAACTTCTTCATAAGTTCTTTAACGTACTTGGTTTGATGAACGTAGGTTCCATCAGAAGTTTGATTGATCTGGATCCCAAGAAAGTACTTGAGTTCTCCCATCATGCTCATTTCAAACTCAGCCTGCATAGACTTAGCAAACTCATTTCCAAGTGTAGCATTAGAGGTTCCAAAGATAATATCATCAACATAAATTTGGCAAATTAAAATATCCTTTTTAAAGGTTTTACAAAAGAGAGTAGTATCCACTTTTCCTCTAGTGAAACCATTATCTAGTAGGAAAGAACTTAATCTTTCATACCAAGCTCTAGGAGCTTGCTTCAGGCAATATAATGATTTCTTTAATTTGAAAACATGTTCTGGAGACTTAGAGTCTTCAAAACCAGGAGGTTGGTGGACATATACTTCCTCATCTATATAACCATTTAATAAGGCACTCTTAACATCCATCTGGTATAGAGTGATGTTACGTTGAGTGGCAAAAGAAATTAATAAGCGAATAGATTCTAACCTGGCCACTGGTGCAAAGGTTTCAGTATAGTCAATACCTTCTTGCTGACTATAGCCCTGAGCAACCAGTCTGGCTTTGTTTCTTACAACTTCTCCTTTTTCGCTTAGCTTGTTTCTGAAGACTCACTTGGTTCCAATGATGTTGAATCCTTTTGGTCTAGGAACAAGATCCCATACGTCATTCCTTGTAAACTGGTTGAGTTCTTCTTGCATGGCAATTATCCAGTCAGCATCCTCCAGAGCTTAATCAACAGAAGTTGGCTCAATAAGAGATACTAGACCAAATTGATATTCTGCATTGTTCTTAAGGAATGCTCTTGTTCTGATAGGATCTTCTTTCTTCCCAATGATAACATCTTTTGAGTGAACAGAGTTGAGTCTAGAAGATCTTCTGATAGTTGGCTCTTCAAAAATTATGAGATTCTCTAATGAAGCAGCAACTTGATCTTCTAACACTTTGCTTCTGGGTTCTTCAGCTTCTGAGATAGAGATTTCAATATCTGCAAAATTCTCAAACTGCTTTGGCTTTTCAAGACCAAGCTTATCATCAAATCTGATATTGATTGATTCTTCAACAACCAATGTTTCAGTATTGTATACTTTGTAGCCTTTTGAGCGTTCAGAATATCCAAGAAGGAAACACTTCTGTGCCTTAGAATCAAACTTATGCAGATGATCTTTAGTGTTTAGAATATAACATATACATCCAAATGGATGAAAATAAGAAATGTTGGACTTTCTGTTCTTCCACAATTCATAAGGAGTCTTATTAAGAATAGGTCTTATAGAGATTCTATTCTGAATATAACATGCAGTGTTTATTGCTTCTGCCCATAAATGCTTAGCCATATTGGTTTCATTGATCATGGTTCTGGCCATTTCTTGTAGAGTCCTATTCTTTCGCTCTACAACTCCATTTTGCTATGGAGTTCTAGGGCAAGAGAAATCATGGGCAATACCATTTTCTTTGAAATAAATCTCAAATAATCTGTTCTCAAATTCGCCACCATGATTACTTCTGACCTTTATGATTTTACACTCTTTCTCAGATTGGATCTGAGTGCAGAAGTCAAAGAACACTGTATGAGACTCATCCTTGTGTTTCAAGAAATTTACCCACGTCCATCTGCTATAATCATCTACGATGACTAATCCATATTTCTTCCCTCTGACAGATGCTGTTTTGACTGGGCCAAACAGATAAATGTGCAGAAGTTCTAGCAGCCTAGAGGAAGAGACAACATTCTTAGACTTGAATGCAGGTTTGGAAAACTTCCCTTTATGACATGCTTCGCAAAGAGCATCTGATTTATATTTCAGATTAGGGAGTCCTCTGACCAGATTAAGTTTGTTAATTTGAGAAATCTTTCTCAAAATAGCATGGCCTAATCTTCTGTTCCAGACCCATTGCTTTTCACTAACAGACATAAGACAAGTTACCTTCTGATTCTTAAGATCTTGAAGATCAATCTTGTAAATGTTGTTCTTTCTCTTGCCTGTAAATAGGATTGAGCCATCCTTCTGACTTACAGCTTTGCAAGACTTTTGATTGAAGATTAGGTCATAACCATTGTCACTTAATTGACTTATGGACAATAAGTTATGAGCTAATCCATCTACTAGAAGTACATTAGTTATGGAAGGAGAGTTACCAATGCTTATGGTTCCAGAGCCAATTATCTTGCCTTTCTGATTCCCTCCAAACTTAACTTCTCCAGCAGATTTAAGCACCAGGTCTTGGAACATAGACCTTTTTCCCGTCATGTGCCGCGAGCACCCAGAGTCCAGGTACCATGACATGTTTTGGTTTGTCTTCTTTGCTGCCATGGATATTTGCAACAGAAATTATCTTCTCCTTAGGTACCCACATTTTCTTGGGTCCTTTCTTGTTAGTTCTCCTCAAGTTCTGATTGAACTTGGGTTTAGCATGATAATTAACAGGAGGTACAACATGGTATTCCTTAGTTTGAGCAACATGATATTTTCTATTTTGTGTCACATGCTTCTTAGTGTGTAAAGTGAAAACTCTTAGCATGTGATGTGAGCCTAATATCATGGGAGTGGCCATACTTGAATTGGTCATACAAGGGCTTGTATGTTATTTTCATATCATCTACAGGTTCAAGTTTGTATGGGGTTTCACCCTCATAGCCTATGACAACTCTCTTGTTTCCACTAACTGCATATATCATAGAGGCAAGTTGACTTCTTCCAATACCTCTAGATAAGAACTTCCTGAAACTCAAGTCATATTCCTTAAGAATATTGTTCATGCTTGGAATAGAATTTTCTGAACTAGAAGATGATTCAACATCTTTGGATAATTTTAAAACTTTTTCCTTAAGTTCAGAATTTTCTAATTCAAGCTTCTTAGTTTCAGATGCAAAGAGCTTTCTCAGCTTTTTGTATTTGATACTAAGCTTAGCCTTGACTTCCAGAATTTCAGTTAAGCTGGAAACTAGCTCATCTCTAGAAAGTTCAGAAAATACCTCTTCAGAGTCTAAGTCTGATTCTGATGTAGATTCTGATCCATCATCAATAGTGGCCATGAGCGCAATGTTTGCTTGCTCGTCTTCAGAGTCTGATTCTGATTCTGATGCATCTGAATCATCCCAAGTAGCCATAAGACCTTTCTTCTTTTGAAACTTCTTCTTGGGCTTTTCCCTCTGAAGCTTTGGATACTCACTCTTGTAATGTCCTGGCTCCTTACACTCAAAGCACGTGACCTTCTTTTTGTCAAATCTTCTGAGTCCAGAAGATTTTCCTCTTTCAGGCTTTTTAGAACTTCTGAAGTTCTTGAACTTCCTTTGTTTACTCTTCCATAGTTGGTTTACCCTTCTAGAGATCATGGACAGTTCATCTTCTTCTTCTTCTTCTGATTTTGACTCTTCAGAATCTTCTTCTTCCGCTTGAAAAGCGTTAGTGCATTTTTTATTTAAAGATTTTAAAGCAATAGACTTACCTTTCTTCTGAGGTTCATTAGCATCCAGCTCTATTTCATGACTCCTCGGTGCGCTGTTCAGAACTTCCAAAGAGACCTCATTCAGATTCTTTGCAATCTTGAATGCAGTCACCATTGGGCCCCATCTTCTAGGCAAGTTTCTGATGATCTTCTTGACGTGATCAGCCTTTGTATATCCCTTGTCAAGCACTCTTAATCCAGCAGTTAGAGTTTGAAATCTTGAGAACATTGCTTCAATGTTTTCATCATCCTCCATCTTGAAGGCTTCATACTTCTGGATTAATGCAAGAGCTTTAGTCTCCTTGACTTGGGCATTCCCTTCATGAGTCATCTTCAAGGATTCAAAGATGTCATGGGCAGTTTCTCTGTTTGATATCTTCTCATATTCAGCATGAGAAATAGCATTCAGCAGAATAGTCCTTGACTTGTGATGATTTTTGAATTGTTTCTTTTGATCATCACTCATTTCTTGTCTTGACATCTTTACTCCACTAGCATTTACAGGATGTCTGTAACCATCTGTAAACTCGGTTCTTTGACGAACTGACTCCTTGCTCTTTCTTTTTTTTTTGATTTTTTTATATTTTTATATTTTTGCAAGAGTCGCCACCGACTTTTATTTTATCCAACATTTAGGAAAGGCATAAAAGAACAGGAAAGACCTTTTGACAGATTTTGGGTTCGAGGGGTTGGTTATACAAAGGGAAGGTTTTAAGCACCCTTTGTATCCATGGTTATCCATGGGCTCTTAGTTTTGCTTAGATCACTTTTGCTCTTGTTTGATTTTTAAAATAAGCTCGGCAAGACATTAAGCCTTGTGCCTACATACCTCCTCGGTGCAATGGAGAAGTCAGAGCTAATGTAGTTCCGCTTAAAAGGGAAAATGGTTTTTTTTTTTTTTAAAAAAGGAATAAACACTTTATCGTCGTCAGAGAGAAATACTCAGCCATTGATCTTGATCATGAGAACAAATAGATTCTTTGCATCACAAATGAAAGAAGGGCTCCAACTCGGATGAAAATCAACGAGTATGACACTATCTCTTTCACGTGGAAAAGATTCCATTATATCAATCAATCTCAAAATCGTGGGGTATCTCAACTCACTACAACACTTAATCGTGTCTAAACTTTGAAAGAAAAGCCACTAAGGGCAAAAGGTATTTTATAAGAAAAGATTTTTAAAAGAGGTTTTACAAACATAAGAAGATTTTGGAAAAAGGGAGAAGATTTTGAAAATTTAAGAAGTGGGAGGAGATGAAGAGGCTATCCTAGTGCTTAAAATAAAAGTTTAAGGAGAGAATGATCTGACCAAAATAAGAAACCAACAGTTGACCGACGCATTACCACTTGGGGATCCAGATGAACTTATTATCCTTAGCACCACTTTGCATTAAGCACATTAAAATTTTGATGAAAATCGGGCAGAGTAACGGCTGTTTTCGGGTAAAATCCTTATCTCAATGCCTTGGAATTAACCATCAAGGACTTTCAAGGAAATACCTGCATACGCAAACAGACAACAATCCAATGCTAGACAGAACAACCACAGAGTAATAACAGAATAAGGGTCCAGAGGCACTAAGTCCATAAGTCCGAATCTCCAAAATGCTAGGGATAGTAACCAGTAGTCCAAGAGAGAACCTTAAGCGTTTTTTTTAGTTTTTTGTTGTTTATTAGTGTTTTAGCATAAAAGTAAAGTATGGTCCAAGTGGACAAAAAGAAAATAGCGGAAACATAAACATAGCGTCCAAATGGACAAAGAGAAAATAGCGGAATATAAACGTCCAAATGGACAAAGAGAAAATAGCAGAAATATAAATAATACGTCCAAATGGACAAAGAAAAAATGACAGAAACATAAATAATATGTCCAAGTGGACGAAGAAAAAATAACAGAAATATAAATAATATGTCCAAGTGGACAAAGAAAAAATAATAGAAACATAAATAATATGTCCAAATGGACAAAGAAAAAATAACAGAAACATAAATAATATGTCCCAATGGACAAAGAAAAAATAACAGAAACATAAATAATATGTCCAAGTGGACAAAGAAAAAATAACAGAAACATAAATAATATGTCCAAATGGACAAAGAAAAAATAACAGAAATATAAATAATATGTCCAAGTGGACAAAGAAAAAACAACAGAAACATAAATAACATGTCCAAATGGACAAAGAAAAAATAACAGAAATATAAATAATATGTCCAAATGGACAAAGAAAAAATAACAGAAATATAAATAATATGTCCAAGTGGACAAAGAAAAAATAACAGAAACATAAATAATATGTCCAAGTGGACAAAGAAAAAATAACAGAAACATAAATAATATGTCCAAATGGACAAAGAAAAAAATAACAGAAATATAAATAATATGTCCAAATGGACAAAGAAAAAATAACAGAAACATAAATAATAAATAATAAAATAAAGCATAAAGCAAGAAATATAAAGAACAATATAATAAAATGCGGAATTTAAAGTCAATTGTTAGTATGTTAGAACGTGAATCATCTTGAAGCTAGTCAAGTATATTCACGATGTTAGTGAAGATCGATGGTGAGTGAATGATGATCTCGGATTTAAAATTAATGAAAATTTATCAGAAGCTTGATAGAATCATAGCGACTACACGATAAATTTCCAAAAGTCTTAAAACAACTGCATACAATCTCTGCCATATTTGATCTTTTATTCTGATTCGGGACAAAGGAAAAAGATAAGAAACAATATCAAATAATATACAAAAATAAATATAAAACAAATTAAACTTAATTCATTCTTTTTGTGATTTTTTTTTGGAATTTGATTTTAAGTTAATTAACAAGCTAATTAAACAAATAATTATACAAATAATTAAACTTAACAAGAAAAATATTATTTTATATGTCAAAAATTAGATTATAAAAAATATAAACCTAAATCTAAAAGGAAAATATTTTTGGAGTTTTTTGATTGGTTAAAAATAATTAAAAAGCAATATTTACATAATTACTAATTAATTAAGCAATATAAATTAATTATGAAAAGAAATAAAATATTTTTATGTTAAAAATTAAATAAACATTTTATCAACTTAAAACTAAAATTAAAACATTTTTTTTTTGAGAAATTGAAAATATGCATAAATATGGAGTTTTTAATTCATGAACTCCTAACACTACTACATATTAAAAATTACATTGTACTTACTCTATGATGTTCCAAGAGTGGAAAAGAGTGATTGAAATTGATTGAAAGTGGCTATTTGAATGAGCCTTGATTTTTACAAGTTTATTGAAACTTTTGGAAAATATAAAACTTATGCTATGGCTTTGGTGTTTGTTGTTGTGCTCTCCTCTTGTTCCTCTCTTTTTCTTCCCTTGAATGAAGAAAATGAAGCTTTATTTATAGGCAAAGAGTTTGATCTAGGAGGCCAAGCAAGTGGAAAAAATAATGATTGATTTTGTGGAAAAAGAATGGAATATTCTTTTATGCTAAGATAAAAAACTTAACCATGGTTTAATCACTCAATTATTATTCTTTCCAATCTTGCAATCTTATCTTTGATGCTTTGAATATATCATTGCTTGTATCACATGAAGCTTCCTTGCATTATCCTTGAATTATCATTGAATTATCCTTGAATTATCTCACTTTAATTAAACTTTAAATGAATAAAATTTAATTAAAATGAAATAAAAATGTTATGGATCGTGGATGGGTCGTGGACTCCCCTTAGACATATGGGAATCAAGATTGAATCACAAAAGAATTGGCCTTTTTGAAAAAGAATCAAATTTTGGTCATTACTTGTTTCATGCATTTTTCCAAAAAAGGTCAACTTCATCAAGGCATATCTCCCTCAATTTTGATCCTATGAAAGTGTTCTTTAACTTTTTGGAAAGCCCAAGATGTCCTCTACAAGCCACTTTGGAAGCGTTTTTGCATTTGGAGAAGTTATTTTGATGATATGGGCTTTGACAAAAAACTGCTTTTTGTTGACTTTCAAAATGACCCGTAATGTTTTGGCTTATATCTCTTAGGCGGAAGCATTTCTTGACCTTGGTCTCAACATCAAAGTTGTAGAGAATTGAATTTCCTTGAGGATGAGCTTTGGTTGGAATTTTTCTGATAAATTATGAGAGAGTTATGGTCGGTCAAAGTTTAGTTGACTTTTAGGTAAAAAACTCTAATTTTGCAATTTTGAGTTTTGTCGATTTCTGAACTTTTCTTGATGAATTATGATCAACCATTGATCACATGATGAATCTTTTGACAAAATATGGATGTTGACAAAAAATTGCATTTTTGACTGTCTGTTGACTTTTTGGTCAAACTGGTCGTCTGTTGACTGTTTGAGCTGTTGACTGTGCGTCTGAGCGAATCGAAGTTTGAAAATTTGTCTGGTGGTATTTTGAGACATATGGAGATCCATGAAATCCATTTGAGGTCTCAAAAACTCGTTCTCCAGTATAATCTGAAACCCGGACTCCGCGCCTGCAAATTTTAATTTCTGCACCAACTGTGTCAGCATTATTTATCTGAAAATAAATCTCAAATAAACAGTGTATGAAGTGATAAACAGTATTTGGCGTTTATGTAAGAACAAATTTAACAGCGAACCAAAATACTGTATAAAAAATTCTAAAAATTGAGTATTTATAAAATCAGGATATTTATGAAATAAAAATCCAAGATTGTATAAAAATCCAAATTTTTAGACAGAAGTCTGTTGACTTCTTTTTTTGAAAAAAAAACGAGGGCGAATTTTGGGGTATAACAATAATGATCATAACACTTAGAAAATGATGGGATCTCAGAGGTCAAAAATTGGGGTGCAACACCATCCACAAGTAGATCCCATAAGTCACCATCTAGACCAAGAAAGTAACTTTCAAGTATATCTTTCCAGTATTCAAAGTTTTCACCATCAAATACTGGTGGTCTAGAATATCCATTTCCATTTCCATTGTTGTTTTGATCATTAGAAACTGGTGTAGCAGTTGATGCAGCTGTTGATGGATCAACCATATTGACTTAGTGTTTTTCTCCCTGAATCTTTTTCTAACACGGTTAAGTGCTTGCACCTAGAACCGGCGCTCTGATGCCAGTTAAAGGATAGAAAAACACTTAGAAAGGGGAGGTTTGAATAAGTGTGACTTTAAAAACTCTTAAGATAAAAACAATGAACACAATTATTTTTATCATGGTTCGTTGTTAACGAAACTACTCCAGTCCAACCCCTTAGAGTGATTTACCTCAACTGAGGATTTAATCCACTGATCAATCTGATTACAATGGTTTTCCACTTAGATACCCTCTAAGTCTTCTAGAGTATACTTATCACAACTTGATCACTCTAGGAAATCACCACTTAGAAACTTCTAAGTCTTCTAGAGTCTACTGATCTCACTGATCACTCTAGGTACCTTTTACAATCAATGTAAAATAGATGTTACAAGAGTATGAATTGCTTCTTAATAAGCTATAATCACAATTGTGATATTTCTCTTAAGCTCTAAGCTTAACACTCACTAAATATTACAAGAGTTGTGAGGTTGAAGATGAAGTTCGTGAGTTTTGATTTCAACAGCGTTTCAGTATTTTTGCTAGAGTTGTTTTTGCTGCTTCTGATCAGAACTTCATATTTATAGGCGTTTGAGAAGATGACTGTTGGATTGCATTAAATGCATTGCGTGAATAGTACAGCTTTGCATTTAATGTTTTCACTGTTTTGTCAACTACCTCGAGCCATGCTTTTCCTGCTTTTACTGACTTTGCCTTTTGTAGCTTCTAACGTTCCTTTTGTGAGTCAGAGATTAGACTTAATAGCCTGTCATCTAGTACTAGCTTCTGATCTCAAATTTTTTAATACAACGTTTGAATAATCAGAGTCACAACTTGGTGTAGAGCATCTTCTTGTCTTCTGACTTTGAAATGCTTGAGCGTGATACCATAAGAACTCCAGTGCTTCATCTTCTGACTTCATGTTCTTCTGATGCTTCATAGACCATGTTCTGATTCTGCTTGACCATCTTCTGATGTCTTGCGAGAGCATGTTCTGTTGTTGCAATCATGAACCTTCTGAGTCAGTGCTTCTGAGTGCTGAATTGTGCATACTGTTTATATATTTCCTGAAATGGAAAATGCAAAGGATTAGAGCACCACATTGTCTTATACAAAATTCATATATATTGTTATCATCAAAACAAGAATATTGATCAGAACAAATCTTGTTCTAACACTATTTGTTTCCTAGTACTCTATAAGGGACTTGGATAAATACACTATTTTACCAATAAAATATTCCATTCATTCAAAGTTTCATGTAACACCCCATATTTTCTAATTTTAATTTAATCGGAAATTAAATTATTATTTGGAATTTATTTGGTATTTTCGTTGAACTAATTGGAAAAATTATGGAGTATGGGTCTTTGGGCCAAGTGAGGTATTTAGTAATGAGGGAGTGTTAAATGTTGATCCCATTACTAAATTATGCCATGTTTTAATAAAACAAGTAAATAAGAGAAAATTGAGAAATAGAGAAGGAAAACCTAAGAGGGAGAGAAGGAGAATTCATGGAGAAAAGGTATTTTCGTATTCATGGTGCAGCCCTCACAAAATGGGTCATAACTCTCTGCTCGTAGCTCCAAATCAGGTAATTCTTGAAGATTCGGATTCTACATGAAATTTCCTTCGATTTGATATATTAATTCGTGTCAGGGAAGTTCTCGGTGAGGGAGATAAGCGGGTTTGAAGATTGGAGATTCTTGCTGAAAGTGATGAAAAGAGCCTTACGGGTTTGATGGAGAAGAAGGAGAAATGTCCAGATTCTTGGCTAAGGTAAGGGGGGACTCTTCCGGTTAATTTCTATTATGTGATTATGGGTAATAGGATGGATTAACGTATGATTCGATTCGATTGGGTATATTGGGATTTGATATTGTTAGGTATGTTATGATTTGGGATAATTGATGAATTTGTATAGATTGTTGGTTATTGATGTTTGTTTTGATGTATAATGATGTGTGGTGAGAAATCCGATGTTTGTATGCTTGTATATGATGTCTGGAATTGTTTTTGGGTGAAAAGGGTATGAAATCGCAGGTCTGTCGCAGACCTGAGAATTGGTGAAATCGCAGGTCCGCTGAGCGGAGGGGATCCGCTGAGCGGAGGTCCCAACGTAGTTCGCTTCTGTTGGACGTCGCTAGAGGTCCGCTGAGCGGAGGTCTGAAGGATTCGTTTCTGTCGGGCTTCGCTGAGCGAACTTTGCTGTGTTGAATTTTTCTAAAACTTTAAAATAACGTATCTTTTGATCCGTGTATCCTTTCTTGGTTCCGTTTGGGACGTTGTGAAGCAAATTAAATATTTTATATGATGAATTGGTGAGATGGGCGGTGACCCGAATTATTTTTAAAAGATTATTTAATTGCTTCGGTGATATACATTGTGTGTATGTGGAATTGTGTAAACATGACAATATTTTCGTGGGATGATGGAATGAACCGTTATTATCATTAATGTGATGATTATATGTTATATGTGGACATGTATGATTGAATGTAACATTGTGTGCATATGTTTTTGAATGTGACAATGTGTTGATGCGGTGATAGATTTGTTGTGACTATTATCATGATTGTTGTGATAATATGACGGTAATGATTGAATGATATATTTGATGTAAATATATGTGAATAATTGAATGATTGTGCAGCGTGTACATACTTATTCGGTGATGAAAATGGTGAGTTATGATGAGACGATGCAGTGCATCGGATCGGTGATGTTTTTAAGTATGGTATATGTGTACATTCATTCATATGCATTTGATGATGGATCCCGGTGATGTTTGGATCGTTGGTGGACATATTTCCCATTGTGTGGAAATTGTGTCGGTGGGCCGTATCTCGATGAGGCGTAGATCGATTAGGTGGATTGATTCTACGGTTTATTAGTACCACATGCATAGTGTCAGTTGGTCATATGCATCTTTGTCATAACATGATTGAATTGAATTTCAGTGTTATGTTTGGTGTCGTATTTGTTGTAATTGTTGTATTTGTTGTGATTGATGAATGATCATTGAATATCTGAATATATGACAAATTGGGTGAATGATATATTATGATGTTTTGTTGCTTATGAATGCATAACATTGATTAATTGAGAATGAGACTCACCCTTACTTGTTGACATTTTTCAGATTTGAGAAGTAGCGGCATTAGTGCTCGGTGAGGATGACTCGTAGAGTTTATCCGTTGTTTTGGGTCGTGTCGGTCATGCTCTGATCTTGTAACACTGGGGAACGTTAGTTTTAGAGTTTTAAGAGATTACTCTATTTTATTTGGTGTTGGATTATATTTCCATTTGGTTGTATTGACGTTGTTTCCCATTCCGCTGTGATAAATATGATTATGTTTTGGTAAATTGTTTCCTAAAGAAGCATGACTTCGACCATAATTGGTTTATTTGTTTTTAAATAATTGTGGCACCCTTGTATTTATATTTTTACTCTGATTATTTATTAAAATTACCGCGGGGTTTAGAAGGGTGTTACATTTCACATATCTTCAATTTGTCATCAATTCTTCTTCAAAACCACATTTGTAAAATTATAATGACTAGTCACATTTGTAAAATTTTTACTCTTCAATATTTATCTCTTCTTCCTCCCTTGTTAGAATTTTTGTTACTCTTCCTTTTTCTCTTGGTATAAATTTTTATTACTCTTCCTTCCTCCATTGTTAGGAACCTTAACTCTGATACCAATTGTTGGAAAAATCACAACAACAAAAAAATCAAATTTCTACGCGTGCGGAAGCATACCCATAAAAAAATGGAAAAATAAGTAGAAAATTTAAAAACAAAACTCACAAACTGATTATTCAACTTCTAATTTTTACAAGGAAAAAATTACAAATTCTCTCATAATGATGTGATATTTATGAGAAAATTGCAAACTCTCCAAACTGCTACTTTTGAATGGAAAATTTCACTACTACGAAAAAGGCTTAATACAACGGTTGGGAAAGATATATAATCACGCAGGACCAGACGTTGTTATGTAGCATGTAGTTGTATATGCATTACATATAATCACGGTCTAGTGAATGTTGTAGTATACTGGAAAGCGCGTGCCCTATCACAACAATTGTGCCAAACAACCATTGTGATATATATCAAGGTCCTAAGTTCGATTATCAGCAACGCCGTTTTGGTATTTATATTATTCTGGATAGCGTGCAAGATATTACAACGATTGTTTTATATAACCGTTGTGAAATTCTCTGCTTAATTAATCAATATAATTCTGCTTTTATAATTTTTACCTTTTTTTAACCTGTATTTTTGTGGACCATATCACAGCAGAACAAACAACTAACATTTGTGATTAAGTTATCATAATAATAATAATTGTATCATAATAATATAAATAATAATAATAATAACAATTAGATTAAGAACCAAAAATTATAGATTACTTCAAAACCAAAATGTCACAAGACAACATATAATATACACATTATATAACATCACATAATTGTATCTTGGTGTTTTGGTTTCTTGTCTCTTGGTGCCTGGTCTCTTGCTGTATTGTCTTTTGGTGTTGACTCTAAAGACCTGTGATTTCAAATTATCATATGTGTTAGTAAATATACTTAGAAATTACAATATACAATTAATATATTATGAATAAAGAATAAAATACTTACTTGTTAATTTTCCCATATGCATTCTTCATGATCGATTCGAATAACATGCACACCATCTCAATCAACTGCATCATATGAGGCAGGAACTTGTGTTGTGTAAGAAGGAGTGGACAAAATATCAAGACTTTCATAGCTAAGAGGAATATATTTTCCTTGGAGAACGATTAACCATTTCCTTGATATGTCTGAAGAGTTTGTAACACAAAAACTTGTTTTGCTTGAGAAGCCATGATGATGGTTCGGTCATAAAAGATGTCTTGCCAAGGTCAACGCGGGTGAATCCTAGTCATTAATGTGTACACCATTACTATTATTGGGAACCCACTTGCATTTCATTAAAGGTACTTTGAAAATAACATAATCAATCTCCCAAATCTCTTCAATGACACCATAAAATGCAGTAGATGTCAATACACGATTCTTATCTTTCGTACTAGAGAAATACATCGATTTGGCTTCAATAATTATTGTTAGACGGTAGGACGGATCTAGAAGGGGGGTTGAATAGATCCCTTTTTTATTTTTGCGCTTTTTCAAAGATAACCGAAAGCACCCAGATTCAAATTGGTCTACAAACGATCCGTTATTAGAAACACCTGATATGGGAAACCTCAATAGTTTGATATTGATGAAGTGTGGTTCAATACTTTAGTCTATGTTATCAATTGCTTAACTATGTCACTTAGTAATTATTACTTCCAATGATCTGTTTAAAGTAACGACAATAATTTGTGTGTTTGTCAATTTGTCAAACACATGGTGTGCAAAATACACCAAGTTCAAACAGTTCCCAATCACACGAATTATGGTGAATGAAAATAAAATGCGAGAAAGAAAGATAACTCGCGATTTGTTTAGGCAGTTTCCCTTGCCGTCCTCGCGTAGGGTACGTCTGCCCCTAATTCTAAATTTAGAAATAAGATATATGCTATTAAGTTGCAAAGTGTTTACAAGAGAAGAATAGTTACCAATACCCAATTTACAATTGCAGAAAATTGATCTAATACTTTTCTCTTCCCTTTATTCAAGCTGAGCCAAGTATGTCAAATCCTTCAAACAAACCTCCGGTTAACGCTACTCGTTTGCACTTTCTCAATGTTCCGCAAACCTTTCACTCGGCTAATTTCGATCTCAAGAATTTGACCCCAAATATGATTTAGCAAACCCAAAGTTCCTCAATCCCTTCACTCGGCTGAATTTGATGAAGCAAAGACTTGTTCAAAAACCCCTAAATCTTCAAGATCTTGGAGGAGAAATCCCCAATGGTTTTATCCAAGAAAAAACCCACAAATGCTCAACCTAAATCTGAATCTCTACCTTCAGTTTAAACGTTATTAATATATCCAAGCACTATGATCAACAAGAATTATTGTGGGTAGTTGTTGATGAATGATTGAAGATGAAGAGCACTATGTGTATATCTTTCACTTTTTCTTGTTCAATCTAAAAAATGTCATAGAATGAAAATATATGTGTTAGCCAAATCATAATAGAACAGAATGCA
Organism: Vicia villosa; assembly: GCF_029867415.1. Classification (NCBI taxonomy): domain Eukaryota; kingdom Viridiplantae; phylum Streptophyta; class Magnoliopsida; order Fabales; family Fabaceae; genus Vicia; species Vicia villosa. The sequence goes on along the minus strand of NC_081184.1, from coordinate 99,877,191 downwards.
TCAGAAATTTTGATATCAGTAGCGATCGGTCGACCGCTCCAAAGAGCCCAATCGGCGCGAGCTCTCCCGAAGCAGGCGAGAAGCAAGTTTTCCACTCCATGCGCCAATTGCTACAGGGGTGTGCGTCGACGCATTCGAATAAAATATCTACTCCCAGTATACATCGACCATAGGAGTCGGCGTGAGCGCTCCCGAGGCTGGTGGAATCAAGTTTCACGTGGCCATGCGTCGACCCTAGTGGGTCAAGTGTCGATGCATATAGAAAATTTGCCATTTCCAGTTTTGAGCTGACCATTAGGTCGACGTGAGTTGTCCCTAGGTTGATCCAAAACTGAGCTTTGCTTCATGAGTCGACTCAAGGGTATCATGGATCGACGCATCTAGTATTTTCTTGCAAAAGCGCTGATTTCTTGAGTATTGCTTCTGAATTCCAATCTTAACACATTTTCTTTACGAATCTACACTTCAATGGAAGGGTTTTGACATCATTAAAATACACGTAGAGGTGTATTGCCCTCACAATAACCCCACTATTTTGCATTGTACTACGGTCATATTTTGATTTTGTACAAAAGGTATAATGACCAATGTCGTATGCAGTCCAAGTTATGTACAACAACCATTTAACTATCTCGAATGCACTACAATCATTAGATATCCTTTTATTTAACCAATTTATGTGTCTCTTATTATGCTCTATCAACAACAACTTATCACTCATTCAAGGATATTTTTTCTTTAAAAGTCTTTTCTGAACATCTATGTAAGGTTGAACTCTGTCAATATTATTGCATATATAGAAATATGCTTGAATAACTACATCCCGAGCAATTGACTTAACATTTAGACCTTGAGTACCTCTTTTGTTTGTGTCAGCATGACGAGAATTTGGAATACCCACAGAATCTGCTTCTGACAAATAGTTTGTACAAAACTCAACAGCTTCTTTTGTGATGTATCTTTCAACAATCAAAGCTTCTTGTTGGTGATGATTCTTCGTATATCCTTTAAAGATCTTCATATATCGCTCTTTTGGATATATCCACCTTAAATAAACTAAACCATAAAATCTGATTTCTCTAACTAGATGAATATGTAAGTGAACCACAATGTCAAAAAATGTTGGTGGAAAATACATCTCCAATTGACACAAGATTATGGAAGCCTCATCTTCTACTTCATCTAAATTTTTGAATTCAAGAACTTTATTACATATGAAGTTTAAGAATAAACACAATTTGGTTAGAATTACTCTCACATTTTTTGGTAGGATACCATAGACAACCACTAGTAGAAGTTGTTACATCAATACATGAAAATCATGAGATTTTAAACCAATTAAATTGAGATATTTCATTGATACAAGTTTCTTGATGTTTGATGAGTAATCTTGGAGAACTTCGATACCATGCAAACACCCGCATAAAATTTTCTTTTCCTTTTTAGATAGAGTGTGACATGCTGGAGGCAAGTAAGTTCTTTTCCTCTCTCTATTGGAACCAACTTTTTTTCGTATACCCATCCGCTCCATATCGAGACGAGAAGTCTTACTATCTTTAGTCCTGCTCGAATGTTTAGAAGTGTTCCAATTAAACTATCACACACATTTTTCTCCACGTGCATCACATCAAGACAATGAACCAATTTTCCTCAATAGGCCACGAAGAATGATTAGTGCTCAGATTACCAAAGGGGTTTTCCATCACTCGCAAAGCCCATGCCTAAGTTTTCTTGGCTCAATTCCAAAATCCGGAAACAACGAATCAATTTTCTTCCATTAGAACGAATCAGCTACATGGCAAATGTTTCCATCATGTTTCCTTTCATCTGCATGCCATCTAATATTCTTTGTGTCATTCGAATTAGCAAAAAAGTCTGCTAAATCATGATATTGTTGGCAAGTACCATAACACTTTAGCAGGAGGACGCTTCTTACTAACATTGTCATAGTCATTGTCATCACAATTGTTGGCCTTCAGCTTGTAACGCGACACACCATAATTTGGACATTAATACAAGTCTTCATACTCTTTCATGTATAATATGCAATCATTAGGGAATGCATGTACTTTGATATACTCCAAACCCATTGGACACAATATCTTCTTGGCCTCATAAAAATAAACCGGAAAATAGTTATCTTCGGGTAACATTTGCTTTAGTAAATCAAGTAATTATGTGAAACTTTTATCCGACCATCAATTTTTTTCCTTCAGAATAAACAACTTTAACACCGTAGACAATTGTATGAAACTTGTGCATCCCTTATATAAAGGGGTGTTTTATCACTACATAAAGTATCATAAAATTGAGCATTCTTAAAAGAATATTCTCCAATATCATGGAACATATCCTCTAGACAATAATCCATATATTCATCTTCATCCACGTTTAGACTTTGTGACGCCCAAATTCTCTCTTTATCCACCTCACCATGCCACGCCCATATTGTATAATTTTGACATATACCATCACAAAATAGGTGATATAATATTTCATCCTTTGTATCTTTAAGGATATTCACCCAATTAACACAATGAAAATAAAAGATACTATTATAATCGGGAAGATTTTGATCAGAGTATTCAAGGAATTCAAGAACTCATTTCTCATTAACCGAACCTAATCTATTGGATTTTATCCAACTACGATTCAAAACAACTTCTAAAATTTATACACAAATAATAATGTGAATGACACACTGAAATCTAAACCAAAACCATATCCAAATACTAAAACATATTCATAACAAAAATATTCATAACAAACAAACAGTAAATATGAACCAAGAACAATATACAACAGTGAATGAAAAATGAGGTAAGAAACATGTACCTAGAAAAAAGGAATGAAAACCAAAAATGAAGAGTGTCGTACTTCGAAGATGAGGACGAGAACAAGAATGAAGATGTTGAAGATTTGCAATTCAAATGAACGAAGAGGGTGAAGATTTGAGTTCTAAATGAATTGATATGATAACGATACAGATTACGCTACCATTGTCGTCTCTAGTTCGCTTTTCGCCTAGGGCATCTTATGAAAGAAATTCAAAATAAGTTTTGTTTTAATTTATAAAACCTTTAACCACGGTTGAAAAATTCAACCGTAGTGGAAATTAAATAATCTAACAACGGATGAGTCAATCCAACATTGTGAAATCTTTTTCAATTTATGTTTTAAATAATGGACTTAAGTAACACACGCTTAATGTACTCGAAAATATAGAAAAAATGTAGTTGTTTGGAGTCAAAGCTTTTTACACATAATGTATCACAACGGTTTTTAAGAACAACCGTCATTAAATTACTTTTTATAAAACGAAACATCACCGAGCGCTTCAACTTTAATATATTACAACAGTGTATAGGATACCATGGTAACTTTAGTAGTGTTTGCAAGCCCTCTTTCAAATACAAATACAATTTTTGGACGGAAAAATTAAAAACTCTCCCTTTCAAATACAAATACAATTTTTGGACGGAAAAATTAAAAACTCTCCCTCAACTACAACTTTTGGACCAAAAAATTGCAAACTTTTCTCAACTACAATTTTTGAACGGAAATGTTGCAAACCATCTCAACAACAATTTTGGATGGGAAAATTGTAAACCATCTGTAATCTCTCACGACACACAACTACTGAAACCTTATTACATTAATAAGGCTACATTTTGTTATGGTGAGTAAACTAAAACTAAATCTCCATATTTATAATAATAAACCAATTATATTTTCTTTCTACTACCCGATGTGAAACTTTCATGAGTATACTATTTAATCCAACACTCATCTCCTTTGGAAAATCAGTGGAGGAGGGCAATGATTGTTTTAGCAAGGATGTTTCTTGTAGGGTCGGGACGGGAAGTAACATTCCATTTTGGTGCCATATATGGATGGGGTGTGAACCTCTCAATTTGGCTTTTCCATTGGCTTTTAGTTTGTCAGCGAAAAAAGTGGGGCACTGTCAACAAAATGGGATCTATTATAGACAATAGTTGGTGTTGGGACATTCACACCATGGATGCTCCTATAGATGAGGAGTCTAGATTGCAAATAGAAACACTTTTGATTATTTTGCAGGACGTAAAAAGCTGATGTAGAATTCAACTGACAAATTTTCGTTGAACCATAGTGTTGATGGTGATTATTCTGCAAAGTCTGGTTCGAGAGGTTTGTAGACCAAGTAGCAGGCTCAGTTTTGGATTCAGCTTCCTTGTGGGCGCTGCATCGATTAAGATCAACTAAGATCCCTTCAAAGATTCATGCGTTTGGTTGGCATCTTTTCTTGAACAGGATATCCACTAGAGATTGGTTGTACTCAAGGGAAAATAATTCAAAATGGTCATGGTAGGGTGTGTTTTATATCTTAAGGAGAATGAAGACCTCGATCATCTCTTGTTTCAGTGCTCCAAATTTCCTAAAATTTGGGAGTGCATTCTATCATAGCTTGGGAGGGATGGCAGTCAACATTTAGAAGGGATATATCTAGGGGTGATCGTATCCGAACCAATCCAAAAGCAAAACCGCAAATCGAACCAATCCAAACCGAAACCGCAAAAAACCGCATTTGGTTTGGATGATTTTGGATGATTTTTGGACTAAACCGCGCGGTTCGGTTTGGTTTGCGGTTTTTATTTCACAAAACCGAACCAAACCGAACTGAACCGCATATTTAACTTAAGTTTTGAATTTTAATAATTAATTTATTATCTTTCCAAATCCAATTGCACACAACCACACCTCACGTTTTGAATTTTAATAATTAATTTATTAACTTAAGTTTTGGCATAATCCACTTAGTTTTTGTATTTTATTGAGCTACATATTTATGTAATTCTCTACTATCTAATATATATATTTCATTTATAATGTATTTTTAGTTCTCTACTGTTCTTGTAATATAATTGTTCTTGTAATATAATTTCTTTTGTATGGTATAATATCATATATTATATTGACATTGAATTACTTTCTTTTTTCCTTTTATTTTAGTACATTTTTATTTTATAGTGTAAACCGCGGTCCACCGAACCGATCTAACCGCATTAGTTTGGTTTGGTTTGGTTTGGATGACTTTTTAAAAATCAACCGAACCAAACCGAACCGCATGTATTTTTATCTCGCGGTTAGGATGACTTTTATGCTCAAAACCGAACCAAACCGCACCGCGAACACCCCTAGATATATCATCTCAAATGATTTTCCTCTCTTTAGAGGTGAATTTTGTGATGTAGGAGAAGTGGTTACCAATATCAAATTTATTGCTTGGAGTTGGCACATCATAAGGTTGAAATTAATTGGTTGTTCAAATTTATATGATTGGAGCAAAGGTCCTTTGTTGTGTCTTAATATGTAATGACTTTTGTTTCTTTTGAGTAGAGTACCTTAGTACTCCAATTGCTTATAAAAAAAACATGAACCAAGAAATTACAAGAACTACTCTAAAACAATTTCATTCATAAACACTTGATTTATTGAGATAATCAAAATTTAAGGGATAAGAAAATATAATACACAATATAAATTGTGCATGCACTATGGCAACTTTCCCATAAATCCTAGAAACTAATTTAATCAATAATTTAATCAAGTCTTAATTTTAAGAAAACATAGAGCTGCATTATAGATCTTTCGGCTGTTAACAATGAAGTACACTGCAAGGAAGATGCTCCATGAGATCAAAACAATGATGCCGCTTATCCACCATATAAAACTCACTTCAATAACTGTTATTAAAATTGTTATCAGAAGAATGTTGAGGATGGTTCTGTCGATAGGATAGTTTATAATACCCTCAGTGGCGGATCCAGAAATTTTCTTTAGTGGGGGCAAATAATTTTTTATACATTTGATTAGAGAATTTTTTATGATTTTTTAAAATAAAAAAATCATATAAATTATAATTTTTTTCATTGCCAATAACACTAATCATTTCATCGCCAACAATACTATCAAATATATTAGTTTATATATAAGTAACTTAATAATCATTTAACAATTTATCTTTCATACGGCATTCTATTTTTCACACAATTTCTAATAAATAAATTTTTTTCAACAATAACACATGCTACAAATATAAATATAAATAGTTTTTAATAAAACGTATAACAAAAAAAAATCTTCCAAACTTACTTTTGTAGCAGAAATAAAAAACTAAAATTAAATGGATTAAAATAAAATTATTAAAGAAATAAAAAACAAAATTTATAATTATACACATTAAAAATCAAAATTTTATATGATAAAATAAAACATATAGAAAGTGAAAGGAGAAAATGCCTATAAATTAAGGAGAATAAGTATGTGGAGGTTTTAATTAAAGAGTTAAAATATGACTTTATTGTAATTGAATAAGTGTGATTTAATGGGGGCTAAGTAAATAATAATATAATATTATGAATGAAATTGAAAATTGTGTGGGGGCTTGAGCCCCCATTCTCATATACATGGATCCGCCACTGAATACCCTCTAGTATACGTCCTTGGATAAGTAAAGCCGCAGAGACTGGCATATACATATTCGTAAAATCATCAGTAAAGTCCCCAAATCGTATTATTAATCCTAACTTTACGAAATTATATATAAAGAATAAAATGCATAACCAACATGAGACTTGGGTTAGATCCTCAATCACTTGATTAGGTGAATTAGATTTTTCCGTCGCAATCACTTGATTTGACAAATTAGATTCTTCCGCAATCACTTGTTATATATAATAATATTTTCATGAGATACATTTGTACATAGTTTTCTTCGGTAAGTTAAATCGAAAAACTATACCTTACCATGAAAGAAATTAAGATGTATATAGTTTTCAAAGTTACTCTCGGAATATAAGAGGAACTAAAAGTAAAAAAAATAAGAGAATTTCTTTGGCCACCTCCCAACCTTCTAGCTCACCTCTGGTGAAAAACCCAGAATATCCCTGACTTCGGAAATGAACTTCCGAAATGCAAGAAAAAGGTGTTTTCGAAGATTCATCTCCGAAAGCGCCTTTTTTTTTAAAAAAATTTGACTTATTTTGGAAATGCACTTCCGAAAACACCATTTCGGAAGTTCATTTCCGAAATACTGCGCGTTTTGCAGATTAAGCAAAACAGCCCCCTCCCCCTAATCATTTACCCTAATCTTCTTCCAAACTCACACCCCAAGAGATTTTTGTGCAAACCAGTTCCAAGCTACCTCAAAGGCTCCAACTACTTGCTCTATTACATTCAAAAGTCCTCAAATCCATTCAATCGGTAAGCATTTTGATTTTAAGATCTATGATTAAAATGTATATTAGGGTGTTTACAAATAGCAAAAAATGTATTAGGTTAGGTTTATACTGATATTTAGGATGTTTAGAATGTGTAGACATAGGTTTGATGTTTGGTTTTGGGGTCTGCCATGGGAGTTGCAGAAAACTCCATCGCAGGGGTGTTTCGGAAGTTCATTTCCGAAAACACCTTCATCCCAGTTTTCGGAAATGAACTTCCGAACTGTATCAGAATTTCAATTATTTTTGTTTCTTCTTTTGTCTCGCATATTAATCGATTTCAATTGTTTACAGGAACATGTCAGGCAACCAACCAGCACGCATCAGACAGGGGAGAGAGTCTCAGACTGCGTCGGCTAGACGCGAGCGGGCGGCGGCGCAGCTGGCGTCGACCCAGGGACGGGGGCAGGGTCGGGGACGCCGTGTGCGAGTTCCCGTGGACGTGGGAGAGGGTACATCTGCTTCAGGATCTAGGAGTCGGCTGGCTCGGGTATCTTCTTCCCGCCAGCGAGAGGAGGAGGAGGAGGAGGAGGTGTCAGTGCCATACCACGAGTCGGAGGGTGTACCGGATGTTGACCCTCCAGCCGGGGAGGAGGATGAGCAGGAGGATGGCTATCCGGGAGGGCCCTTTGACACTTCCGTGCTGATTCACTACCACGATCACGTCGCTCGCCGGATCTGGGAGGGAGAGGTATTTTTTTAATTTAACCGTTTATTTGTCACCATTTTTTATAATCTAACCGTTTATTTGTCGCTTATTTAATATATGTCCGCTTATTTAATATATGTCGCTTATTTGTTTTTTTTTTGTAACAGGAGAGAGAGCCGCTGAAAATGGTCAACCACGCCCGCAAGATTTTCGGTCTGTTTAAACTAGCAGCTGAGTGGTTTAACGACCATGTGCGAGGTTCAGGGCTCAGCGGGCTCTGCATGACGGGGTACACCACGATCAGCACCGGCATGCAGGGGGCATTTGTGGAGCGCTAGCACAAGGAGACGTCCTCTTTCCACTTGCCGGTTGGGGAGATGACGATCACCTTGCACGACGTGCAGTGTCTTCTCCACCTGCCGATTAGGGGGCCGCTGTTGACCCACTCCAAGATCCAGAGAGTGGAGGCCATTGAGTGGATGATGCTCTACTTGGGCATGGAGCACGAGGTTGCTCACTATGAGTGCGCCACGACTTCTGGGCCTCATGTCCGGTTCACCACACTGAGCACTTATTTTGACCACCATCTGGACGCGGCTACCGATGCTGAGGGTGAGGGTAACCAGCTCTTCACAGAGTATCACCGCGGCTGCGCTCTCCGGTGCTGGTACATGCATGTGGTAGGCGCTGCATGCTTTGTGGACAAGAGTGCCAGGTACGTCGACGTGACCTACCTCCGCTACTTCATGGACCTGGATACCGTTCACCAGTGGAACTGGGGGGCAGCTACTCTGGCATACCTCTACCAGAAGCTGAATGAGGCCTCCAACTGGAGGACGAGGCAGTTGGTCGGATCCTGCATACTACTTACGGTACGTTTTATTTTAACACATTATCGTATTTATTTATTTATTTATGTTTCGTATTTATTTTTAATACATTATCGTGTTTGTGTTTCAGAGCTGGATCATTTCCTACTTCTCCCGCATTCACGGCTTCCACATCGATCCTGCGTACGTTGACGCCATGCCCAGGGCCGCCAGATACGCTCTCCAGAGGGGGAATGATGCGGTGGGACCATACCGTTTGTACCTGGACCGCACGATGCACGACGACGTCACCTGGAGGCCGTTCGTCGACTACGCTCAGATTGTCCCCTTTGATGGCATTGCTCTATATTCAGGCTGGTTGGCATGCGGGACCGGCATCATGGTCTGGTATCTCCCTGAGCGGTGCATGCGTCAGTTCGGATTCGTGTAGCGGATACCCAGGTCACCCTTTGAGGCAGCTCCCGATACAGTGACCCGAGTGCAGCTCACTGCCATATGGGAGGACTGGCAGCATCATGTGGTACCGCAGGAGTACCGTCTCACTCGGGTCACACAGGACTGGCACAGTGAGGAGGGGTACGTCACATGGTTCTACCGGGTGTCCCATCCTCTACTGAGACCCGACGTTCCCGGCGCTCCTAGGCCAGCACATGAGGAGATCCTGGAGAACCAGCAGGCCGAGGATGACCACGCCATTAATCTCCTGCCGATCTTCCAGCGGATAGAGATGCTTGGGCGGGACGCCTTGGATCGGGGTGTCGTTATTCAGGGCGGTCCAGATGCAGTCGTCGTGATGGAGGCGATCGTCACTGATGCGGGCCGTGCGGCGGGGTACAGGCGGCAGAGGAGGGCTCAGGGTGAGAGGGTTAGGCACACCCAGTAGTGGTCGGGTTTATTTATTTTTTGTTTTCGGATTGTATATTGCGCACACTATTACTATTTGGTTCGGCTTGTATATATTATTTGGATTTTATTTATCGTATTAGTATTTTCTGTTTATCTGTTGCTTATTTTATTTGGCGTTTGCGTTTAATTAAAATGCAAGACTGTTTAAGAAATAACATAAAAAAAACACAGTTTCTGCATAATTCGGAAATAAACTTCCGAATTCACCCATGAGGTGTTTTCGGAAGTTCATCTCCGAAGACACCCCCCATGAGGTGTTTTCGGAGATGAACTTCCGAATTATGGAAATTTTTTATAAAAAAAAAGCGCTTCGGAAGTTCATTTCCGAAGCAGGGGTATTTTGGGATTTTTGCTGGGGGTGACCCCCATAGGGAGGTGGCTAAAGAAATTTTCAAAAAACAAATGGTAAATTAAGAGATTGAGTACTACCTTGTGTTAATTTGAATAGAGGATTTAGATTCTTCAATCACAATCACATGATTTTCCATGCTCTTTTCTCTATCAAAATAACTTCTACGTATAATGTATGAATACACAAACTTTCTCAAATTACATAGAGTCGTGACTTAGAAAAGTTGGTTATTACTATTAGAATAGGCAAAGCAATGCCAACAACAAAAGTTTAATACATACATACACATACCAGAAAAAATTGGTTATCATTGATTTATATTAGGAATTTTTCTTTACCCACCTCCCTATGGGGTCACCCCCGGCGAAAAACCCAGTTTACCCCTGCTTCGGAAATGAACTTCCGAAGTAATTTTTTTAAAAAAAATTTCTCAGACTCCGAAAGTTCATCTCCGAAAACACCAAATGGGGGGTGTTTTCGGAGATGAACTTCCGAAAACACCTTTTTTCAGATTTTGGGGGTTTCGGAAATGAACTTCCGAATTATGCAGAAATTGGGTTTTTTTTTTATGATTTTGGAAACAGCCTCGTATTTTTAATTAAAGAAAGACGGCAAATAAAATAAGCGATATATACACAGAAAATACTAATATACTAATATGATAAGAATAGTGATATATACAAACCGATCCGATCCAAATCCAAATAATAATAGTGTAAGAAAGATACAATCCGAAAACAAAAAAAATAAACCCGACCACTACTGGGTATGCCTAACCCTCTCACCCTGGGCCCTCCTCTGCCGCCTGTATGCCGCCGCACGGCCCGCATCAGTGACGATCATCTCCATCACGGCGACTGCCTCTGGACCGCCCTGATGAACGACACCTCGATCCAACGCGTCCCGCCCAAGCATCTCTATCCGCTGGCAGATCGGCAGGAGATCAATGGCGTGGTCATCCTTGGCCTGCTGGTTCTCCAGGATCTCCTCGTGTGTTGGCCTAGGAGCGCCAGGAGCGTCGGGTGTCAGCAGAGGATGTGACACCCGATAGAACCATGTGACGTACCCCTCCACACTGTGCCAGTCTTGGGTGACCCGCATGCGACGGTACTCCTCCGGTACCACATGATGCTCCCAATCCTCAAACATGGCAGTGAGCTGCACTCTGGTCACTGTGTCGGGAGCAGCCTCAAAGGGTGACCTGGGTATCATTTGCACAAATCCGAACTGCCGCATGCACCGGTCAGGGAGATACCGAACCATGATGGTAGTCCCGCATGCCAACCAGCCAGAATATAGAGATATGCCGTCAAAGGGGACAATTTGAGTGTAGTCGCTGAACGGCCTCCAGGTGACGTCATCGTGCATCGTGCGGTCCAAGTACCCACGGTATGGTCCCACCGCATTGTTCCCCCTCTGGAGAACGTATCTGGCGGCCCTGGGCATGGCGTCAACGTACGCATGATCGATGTGGAAGCCGTGGATTCGGGAGAAGTAGGAGATGATCCAGCTCTGAAACATAAATAAATACAAAACATAAGTAAATACGAAACACAAATACGAAACATAAATAAATATGGAACAATTAAAATGAAACGTACCGTGAGTAGTGTGCAGGATCTGGTCAACTGCCTCGTCCTCCAGTTGGAGGCCTCATTCAGCTTTTGGTATAGGTATGCCAGAGTAGCTGCCCCCCAGTTCCACTGGTTAACGGTGGTCAGGTCCATGAAGTAGCGGAGGTAGGTCACGTCGACGTACCTTGCACTCTTGTCCACAAAGACTGCAGCGCCTACCACATGCATGTACCAGCACCGGAGAGCGCAGTCACGGTGATACTGTGTAAATAGCTCGCCACCCGCCTCCTCGGCATCGGCCGCCACGTCCAGGTGGTACTCGAAATAGCGGCTCAGTGTGGTGAACCGGATATGAGGCCCAGATGTCGTGGCGCACTCAAAGTCAGCAACTTCGGGCTCCATACCCAAATAGAGCGCCATCCACTCAGTGGCTACGACCCTCTGGATCCGGGAGTGGGTCAACAGTGGCCCCCTGATCGGCAGGTGGAGAAGACACTGCACATCATGCAAGGTGATCGTCATCTCCCCAACCGGCAAGTGGAAAGAAGACGTCTCCTTGTGCCACCGCTCCACAAAAACCCCCTGCATGTCGTGACTGATGGTGGTGTACCCCGTCATGCAGAGCCCACAGAGCCCTGAACCTCTCACAGCGTCGGTAAACCACTCGGCAGTCTGTTTAAACAGACTGAAAATCTTTCAGGCATGGTTCACCATTTTCAACGGATCTCTCTCCTGTTACAAAAAAACAAATAAAAAAGTATGTTACATAGACCAGTAAAATAAACGGTTAAATAGACGGTTAATAAAATATTGAATAAACGTCTAAATTATAAACGGTTAAATAATGTAGTCGGGCAAATTATAAAAAATACCTCTCCCTCCTAGATCCGCCGAGCGACGTGGTCGCGGTAGGATATCAGCACAGAAGTGTCAATGGGCCCTCCCGGGTAGCTGTCCTCCTGCTCATCCTCCTCCCTGGGTGGAGGGTCAACATCCGGTACCCCTTCCGCCTCGTGGTATGGCACTGCCACGTCCTCCTCCTCCTCCTCTCGCTGGCGGGAAGAAGATACCCGAGCCAGCCTACTCCTAGATCCAGATGAGGAGGTACCCTCTCCCATCTCCACGGGAACTCGCACACGTCGTCCCCGGCCCGGCCCCCGTCCCTGTGTCGACGCCAGCTGCGCCGCCGCCCGCTCGCGTCTAGCCGACGCAGTCTAGGTCTCTCTACCCTGTCTGATGCGTGCTGGTTGGTTGCCTGACATGTTCCTGTAAACAGTTGAAATCGATTAATATGCGAGACAACAGAAAAAACTAAAAAAAATTGAACTTCTGATACAATTCGGAAGTTCATTTCCGAAACTGGGAATGGAGGTGTTTTCGGAAATGAACTTCCGAAACACCCCTACGCAGAAGTTCTCTGCAACCTCCAATGGCAGACCCCAAAATCCTAAATCAAACCTATGTCTACACATTCTAAACATCCTAAATATCAGTACAAACCTAACCTAATACATTTTTTGCTATTTGTAAACACCCTAATATAAATTTTAATCATAGATCTTAAAATCAAAATGCTTACCGATTGAATAGATTGGAGGACTTTTGAATGTAGTAGAGCAAGTAGATGGAGCCTTTGATGTAGCTTGGAAGTGGTTTGCAGAAAAATCTCTTTGGGGTTGAGTTTGGAAGAAGATTAGGGTAAATGAATTGGGGGAGGGGGGCTATTTTGCTTAATCTGCAAAACGCGCAGTATTTCGGAAATGAACTTTCGAAATGCTGTTTTCGAAAATGAACTTCCGAAATAAGACAATTTTTTCAAAAAAAAAATGCGCTTTCGGAGATGCATCTCCGAAAACACCTTTTTCTTGCATTTCGAAAATGCATTTCCGAAGTCAGGGGTAGTTTGAGTTTTTCACCAGAGGTGGATTAGAAGGTTGGGAGGTAGCCAAAGAAATTTTCCTTATATTAGGCGAGTCGTGACTTGAAATGAGATTCCAATTTTTACTCAAATCTGGATCACTTATAAAATATTATGAATTTGATTATTGTTTAATTATTTTAAAATCATATATTTACCAAACGTGTCTTATCTTCTTTTCTTTCTTTCTTTTTTTTTCATTTTGACTAGGTCATGGTCGATTTTGCTATTCATTAGGTTGTTACCCTTTTTTAGGCATTAGTTTGTTGAATATTTAATAGATACAAATTTTTAAAAATATAATATATTAAAATATTTTAAAAAATTGTACAAATACAAAAATAAATAGAACACGTATTTTTTAATTAAATAAAATATTTTATGTCATAGAAAAAATTAATTATGTTTTTAAAAAAAGAAAATAGAATATATATATATATATATATATATATATATATATATATATATATATATATATATATATATATATATATATATATATATATATATATATATTCTAACTTACCTATTTATGTTTTTGATAACTAACGTATGCATCGTTGACTTTTTTTCTGCTTTATTTTGTTCTATTAATTTTAATTTAACTTTTAAAATTCATATTAAATCTGTTTTTTGTCCAAAAATTCTTAAAAATATTTTTTCTCATTTTACACTTCATGTAATTCTATGAGAATGTTATTTTCTATATTACTATTTTTTTAATTTCATCTTTTACGTGCATTTTAATTAGTTTAAAAATACTTCTATGCACACAAAAAATCTGTAAAATTTATTTATATGATCCAATGAGGGTCTCTGACCTATGTTAACTGACATATTAGTATCATTAGCTACACTTTAGCTTTTTTAGAAAGAAGTTTGTGAAAAAGGTCAACGATGCAGACGTTAGTTAATATAAATGACTCACATGTAGCCAAAAAAACACTTTGGGAAAAGTATATAAAAGTACAGAGAGTACATATGAAGCAAATAAAAGAAAGATAAGAAAGTTCATATGCTAATACAAATGTGAAGCAAAATATAACTCTCATACTAAAAAAAATCATGCAACATGAAAGCGTCTAACAAAGAATAGGCTAGATCTCCTTAGAGAAAACTAGCAAAGAGTAGTACTAAACTCCAACGAAATAATAAGAATACACCAAAGGAAGAAAGAAGACATTCTCGATGCAGTGGCTAAGATGCGGGATAAGATTCTGAATGCATGCCGAGAAAGCATATGAGCTACCCACGGACCTACTAAGATACTAATTCCAAGACAAAAGAATGCTTGAATCTTCCACGTTCTTAGATGTCTCCAATTTATCCGTGAACACTATAATTTTGAGAGTTTCAAATTGACCAAATTACACCATGTCAAATAAAAATTAGACCCCCTAATCCTAGAAATACCTCCACATTTAGTGAACACCTGAACGAAGGTCAAAGAGTATATAGCTCAAACTACACTCCAGCCAAGCCACTTAAAAACTCTGTGTCAGAAAATTAGTACTACCTCACAAGTTACTAAAATATGAGAGGACGCCTCAAGAAACTTCGAAAAGGAAATAGACACCTCTTAATCCTAGAGAAAACCCCCTCATAAGAAGGTTCTCTCTAATAAGAATATGATCCTACAAGAGCAGTCGGGAGAAAACAATAAATTTAGAGGGGGCAGTTTCTCCAGATATTAGAGAGAACCAACTCCATAGGAGTGAGCTAAAGATCTAGGGGAAGCTCTCATTTGATAAGGAAAGCGTCCGCAAAGGAGAACAAAGGTCCAAGAGTCTCTAGGTAAAACTACACGCCAACCCAACCACCTAAAAACTTGGTATCAGACAGTTAGTACTACCTCATAAGTTACGAAAATGTGAGAAGAAGACGACTCAAGAAACTACGAAAAGAAAGGAAAGAGAAACATCTTGATCCTAGAGCAATCCCTCTCATAAAAAGGTTCTCTCTAGTAAGAGCAACAAGGAGAAAACAATAACTTTAGAAGGGGTCCGTGTTCGTCATATATTAGAGAGAACCAGCTCCACATGAGGGTCCTGACAACTTAAAGGAAACTCTTGGTTGATAAGGAAAGAGTACGTAGAGGACACAAAATAGAATACGTCTTTGGAAAAAATCCATTAGCACTTATCGAGTTGAGTGGAAGGAATGAAGTTCCTAATCACCAAAAGGAGACCAAATATCAAAACATGCTTAAGTTTGAAAATACAAGTTCATCATCCATTAAAGATCACAAAGCCACGAATGATCATCCCACCTCTCCATCTCCCCCGTAAAATGATATTTCTGATCAAATATGGAAAAAAGCACAGGGAACCAAACTCGAAAGGGATGTACCCGAATCAAGGGTCAATTTGGAACGAAGTAAGATGGTCGCAACCAACTATCTTAACCAATCTATCCTAAAACAAGCTTGCATGGTCATCCCTTTTTTCTCTAAGGAGCGACACCCTTCTCCACCAAGGAAGCACCAATTGCATGCACCCTACTCTCCCTTCCATGATAGAAAAGGCTGGAGTAACTCGTATCTAGCAGATAAAACCTCTCTCCAAATGCACGAAGCATCTGATAACAAGTTCCGCCTCCACTTACCTAAAAATGGTTATGTTAATAGCCCGAAGGTTGCAAACCCCTAAGACCTCAAAGCTTATTAGGGTTACACACATTAAACCACCTAACCCACAAAATCATAGAGCTCCTCTGCTTGACCCCAGAGAGAATTCCTTCAAATTCTCACAATCTTTTCCAAACCTTAATAGGCATCTTCAAAAAATACAAGAAGAAGATAAGAATGGAATTGAGAGTTAAGGAGGACCACTCTCCCACCTAAGGACAAATACTTGTGTCCCCTTGAGTGAAGCCTTTTAGAAATGAGACTAACTAGTGGTTCTCAAGTAGAAGATAAGTGTGGGTTATCCCCCCTGAAAGACTTAGATATTTGAGTGAGAGAGACTTTAGCTAAGTATTATGAACAACTAATAGATTATTTGTGGTACCTAACCGATTAGACTTAGACCTAATCTTTTTTGAGCCAACTCTTCTCCTATATAAAGGAGGTGCCTCCTCTCTTCATTACACACTTGAATTTGAGGTTTATTTATTTATTTGCAAGTTATCTCTCTTCCCTATCTCTCTCTCTCTCTCTCTCTCTCAATATTTTATTTTCACCAAAGTTGTCTTAGTGCGTTGTGAGTGAAAACTACTTATGAGGAAAGGGTTATATTGTTGTTGTGCCATTGTTGATACTCTTGCAGAATAAAGTTTAGTTCTTGAGATTAAACTGTCTTAAAATCTAGAACTTATCCTGTAAAGGTTTTGTTTGGTTTTTTAGTACAGCCTGTAAAATCTCTAACTGGTTTGTTTGCTCAGTCCTAGGAAAAGCTTTCTTTTTGTTAAAGATAAGACAATGTATATATATCGTGGTGCTCTTTTGGGTGTAGATGATGTGTATGACTAAGAGTTTTCCCTTCCTCCCTTGGGAGGAGCGATATTTATATAGACTCATTTGAGCCTAGGGTTTAAGTCAATTTATTGAAGTTTTGAATCAATAACCAATTTTGAAAAAGGTTTAAGCCATGACAAGGTTGGAATCTCAAAAGCAATTCACATTTTACAAAAATTGAGATTCTGGAAGTTTGATTCTAATCACACACTTCCGTGACTCGAATCTGTATTGGAGAATGTTCGTGAATTGTTTTCATGATGTCGTGATTTAAATCACATCATACATGAGTCGAACCATAAAGGTTTGATTCGAATTACATATTCCCTTATTCGAATCGGACATAGACTACACATTTTGGGATTTAATTCAGTAAATATGATTCGAATCATTGACTCATAATTTCTGTTTGAAACTTGAATCAAACAATATTTTTTTTCTCATTTTTATGCTAGATCTCCATCACATATAAAAACCATTTTTTTCAAAACCTTCACAATGTTGAAAAACATGCACATCCACTATTGATTTAAAATTCACAACACACTTTGTTCTCTCATTTTTCTAAAGAGATCTGAATCTTGTTCTGAATCTTGTTCTGAATTTTACAAATGAAAATTTTCATCCTCTACCTCTTTATTCATCCATTTTTGTTTTGATCTAACTCTCATTTTCATGGTGTAAGATCTGTGGGGAGGATTACTGTTGTGATTTATATTTCCTTTTAAGATTTCATGAGATTTTAAAGGTTTTTAAATTGTGCATCTGATTATGGTCGAGGTTGACAAAACCAGTGAAAAAATGAGGAGGTTCTTCTCTCCATAATCACTTTAGTAGTGTTGTGTGGAAGCCAACATACAAAATGAGCGTTATTCTTAATCTTCAGAGAGACCAAGGCTTAAGATATTAGTAGGATCGAGTAAAGATAACTATAGAATAGAGACTTTGGAGCAACATTATTGGAGCTGGAAAATTTTTGTGGATTTTGACTAAAGATTTCACACGGACTCAATGTTAGATACTGTGTACAAGTCAACAAAGATTCAGATCGAAGATTTGATATTTTCAACATTATTCGAATTGTGATTGTACTGAGCATCTATGTAATATTTATAGAAATCATAATCGAACCACTATACATCTAACGTACTATCGTTTGTCTCTCTTTATTTTAATTTTGATTAGAATTGCATGATTAGGTTTATCGTTTTCTTGGAATCGTAAGTGGTTATGTTTATTGCCTTGATAGCAATTTCGGGTATAAGTGTAGGTTTTGTTAGATTAAAATTGCAAATCATTCTTGTTGTTGATTAAATCTTGAGAATGTAATTCTAAAATTCTTACATTGTATTGAAATTGTACGTTTACATTTCTCGTGTAAAACGTTTATAATTTAATATATTGGCTCGTTCTTATGATTTTTTTATTGATCTAGTTTTGTTTTCGTGTATCGATTAAATGTTGTGTATATACCTTCCATAAGCATACATTCATTGTATGCATTGTGTTTCCGCATCCCAAACAATTTTTAAACTAATACTTTTCTAAATAAATAAACAATTTTTTTATTCGGTCAATTTTTAAGGAGGTATATTCAACTCCCCTTATCCTCTTCTAGATTGTTACATTCCCATATTCTCGCCCAACACTTATATCATCTAGCCTTACCTCACATCCAACGTTGCATCTTCATCTCTGCTACATACTTTATTCTCGTGTTGATTCTTAATTGCCTAACATTTTGCCTCGTACAACATCTCAGGTCTTACTGTTGCCTAATAAAATTTTCCCAAAACCTTGAGGTGACTTTTGTGCCACATAAAATCCTTGAGGTTCTCATCCATTTTAGACATTCAGCTTGAATTCGATGATTTATGTTCCCTTCTATTTCTCAATCGTTTTTTATTATGGCCTCGATATATTTAAATTGCATGACTTATGAGATGATAAATGTCACCTCTAGGTTTGAAACACTTCTCTTTTTGTTAACTTATATTCCATATGATCCGACTTACTTCTTTTTAGGCAAAATTCATACGTTTCTAAGTCTCGTCTCCAACCTCTCATTTAAAATCTCTTTCGACTCTCCAAGTAGGCTATGTCATTTGAAAAATAAAATCCCTACATCTCACTGCTAGCTCTTGAATGTGTTCTATAAGTACATCCAAAATCAAATAGAAGTGTAGTAGCTTAGGGTTGAACCTTGGTGCAACGTATTGTAGTGCAGTAATCGCTCGTCTTCTGACCCTTTGTCTGCACACTAGTCGACACCCTTCATACATATTTTAAATAGCTCAAATATAAACAATCATAACCGTTTTTTTCTCTAAGACTTTTAACAAAATCTCTCTAAACACTTTTCTATGTCTTCTCCAAAATCTCTCTAAACACTTTTCTATGTCTTCTCCGTGTCATTGAAAATTAAATACAAATTTTGCTATTTTACTGGTCCATCTGATATTACTCCATCACACGTCGTAATAGATATACCGATTCTATAATCGACCTCTCAGACATAAAACCAATTTGACTCTCAATAACAGTATTATTCATAATTTTAATCCCTTTTAATTTGCACATGTGTTTTTTTCTATATATCCAACATTTTTGAGACCTCATTATTTCATTATAATTTCATTCAAGAGTTTGGTGACTCTCAATAGGTCTATCTCCAAGAATTTATAAGGTACTAAATGAGCTAATGGGATTAAATCAATCTCATCCCACACAAATTTAAAACAAATTCACAAGGTTAAGCAAAGCATATTAACGAAGCAAATGCAAAATTCATGTTTATAGAGATGTAAGTATAGCCTAAACCTTTTGCTTAACCAAATGTCATGTAAGGAATAATTAATTTTCACATTATCTTTGACAAACTCAAGCCAAAATTTGTAGGACATAAAAGGCCTCTTTCCTACCTACCTCCCAACAAAAAACTCTCCCAATTTTGAGGTAGAAGAGAAAAAACTAAGCAATTTAAAAGCACATCTTGTGATCTGTGAGTTGTTAAGAGCTTTCATCCAGTGCATCAGAAGCGGATTCTTTCAAACATGACCTCATAATCTTAGCAAGCTTTGCACAAGCATCCAAACACAGCTGCATCCCCTGCAAGAACGAAACCAAATGTTAGCGACAACTTGCTCCATCTCTATTTGTTGTATTAACTCAATTGACGATGTTTTATTGCGGTCTAATACGATTTTTGGTGGCATTACAAATATTCTAGAAGCCAAGGTTTTAAACATAAAGGTTGTGACATCAATCAGGCCTCTGCAACATCATGGGCTTTGGTGCTACCACAAACAACCGCTACTGAGGTATCACTAACCAGTGATTCTCTCTGATGTCAAGGATTATGTTGCACCCTCAACCGAAGTTTAAAAAACCTTGCTAGATAGATACTTCCGTTTCAAGCAAGATAAAAAATAGAACTGAAGAAAATTCTGAGTAAAATAGCAATGCACCCAGCACAAAACCTTGTATGATCCACTAAATTATTCTTTTCACTCAGTAAAGTGGGACTCTATCCTGATTAAATTAACAAGTTCAAAATAGGCATTATCAAAAATCAAAATATTAAAAACATTTTGAGCAGGCAGACCTCATTAATCTTTGGGGTGGACCATTCTCCAGTAACTGTCAGTTGGGTGATTTCATAGCGAGAAGGCATGCAAGTAATCATTAAGCTTCCGTCTTGGCAGTTTTCCTCCTCCGAAATAGGATCAATGACAAGGCTCTTACCGATACATGACTGGAAAAAATATATAAACATTTTATATGATAAAAATTAAATAAATTAGACTCAGCAACAAAGTAAGCATGCCACAAAAGAATAGTTCATGGCATGGTCATAACAAGTAAATGAGAAAATAATATTATAGTAGTCGGAAACTTCATGAAAATGTTTTAAATTGGGAAGGAGTTCAAACACCCTACAAACACAAGCACATACTGCACAGAATTCAAATCCAAGTAAAATTCATACCACAGAAACTGCGGCTACAAGGTCATACATCAGTATTCCAGCATCAGCCAAGGCAAGACTAGCAACTGATATGACAACTGGAAGATCACCTGCAACCAGTTTCAGTTTTATTAATAGTGGATCAATGAAAAACCGATATAAGAAAGCGGATAGCTTAGCAAGAGAAGAGCCGAAGTCGTAAAGCAGTTGAAATAAATAATTATATATAAAATAAAGCATGTTATGTTACACACAAATAAAACCTACATAAACAGAAATCAAATTAAACAGGGGAGATGTGATAGAAAGGAAATTTTTTGGGAAAAAACAGAGGAATAGATGAAAGAAAACAATAGAAAAAAACAGAGATGAAATGAGAATAGAGAAATCAAATTAGCCAACCCCACTTAATTGAATAACGCTTGATTGCTGTTGTGTTGAGTTTAGGGAAAAAAAGCATAAAACAATAACTACCGCTACGTAGGCCATAACCGCTATCACCGGTATATGCAAGAAGTCACGGATCATGCAGGGGTAGCAAAAGCACACTTGATAGAATAAAGCTTGATTGCTGTTGTGTTTGGGGAAAAAAGCTTAAAACAATAACTATCACTATGTAAGCCATAACCGGTATCAACAGTATGCAAAAAGTCAAGGTTCATGCAGGGGTAGCAAATGCACAACAATAGCCTCTCGCCTTTCATCGGGGTTGCTCCAAATCCTGTGATATGTAATACCGGTATATGCACTGACCAGTTTAAAAATATTATTACTGCTAGAAACTTCACAGAAAATCAAATAGGACAGATTTTGTTTAATGATTTTGATTAAACTGCAGCTCTGACATTCAATAATATTAAATAGAATCATTCCCTGTTGCTTCTTAGTATTTTAAAATGTGTTAAATTCAAAAGAAAAATTTATGCATGATGCATCTCAGACAAGTTCACTAAAAACTGGTAAAGGTGTCGATAAAAATTTACAAAACTGGACTACCACACAAGATCATATCCCTACCTTAATGTAAATGGTAAACGTGTTGATAAAAATCTACAAAATCATATATAAATCTTAGGTGTACAACAGCTATTATCATGAATAATATATCCCTTATGTACTTGGCAGTATCTTGCAAAGAACTCTTGTGGTAAGATTCTTGGAACATCCATAGGCAGAAAGAGGATTATTCAGCCCTAAATTATAGGGATAACAAAAGAAAATGAGTTCACAGAGGATGCTACTCTCATTAGAAATTCAGTCAAACAATCTAGGATACTCACAAGCTACCTTACACAAAAGCGGGAAGTCTATTTATCAATATCCTTCAAAAGAAAGGCAGAAAGGACTAACTAAAAGCAAACTATAACTACCTCACACTCCCTATTAGAGGCATAATGCATCAAATCACTAATTATACTAAAACAGCTGTAACTGTCACATAATCCTTCAACAGAAAGGCAGAAAGAACTAACTAAAAGCAAACTATAACTACCTCACACTCCCTATAAGAGGCTTAATGCATCAAATCACTAATTATACTAAAACAGCTATAACTGTCACATAATCTATACAAGGGACTTAGTGTTGTTGATGGCGGTCCCACAGAAAGTCTAGGAACAACCTTCATTAATAATGCTACCAGTTAGATTAAAACCCCTTCATTCTAGGTGACAATATGCATATGTAGTGTTCTGAGTCGTTCCAAGGCCCAAGAGCAAACAACAAGTGAAGTAGTACGCGGAACAGGTGGATCCTCACGCTCACCAGAGACAGGCAATTCCACCCTCTAGATACATCAGCCACAGTCCAAATCAATCAAACGGCTATCCACATAGCATGCCACACCTCTAGCAGACAGCTTTTATCGCTCACACAGTATAAGAGAGAAAGCGCGTCATTTCAGATATTCAAATCCATAGTCATTCTCACATTGCTTTACCTCACTTTTTCATCAACCATTCCTTGAGAAGAACAAGTAGCTTAGGTTTGCAAACAGAATCTCACCCCGTGATTAATTAACTAGATTAAAAAGTATTGAAGTGAAATATATCTCACATTAAGGCAAGGGAACAAACACTTTTGAATCATAGCAATCACTAGATGACAACAAGGTAAACTACAATAAAAACAAACTTAAACTAACTTCTCTATTATGTTCTGGTAATTCATATTCATCACAATTTATCATCTCTATAATTTCTAACCTATCCATAAAAAACAACATGATTACAAATTAAATAGAAAATCAAACATAAAGCCGTAATCTTACTTCCACTAGATTCCAGCACCAATGCAAAAACATCCACAGTAGTCTTGGGGAAACTCTCCAATATTATGGCACCCTCCAAAGCTTTATGAAGCATAGAACTATATTCTTTGTGATCTGAACCCTAACTTGAGAGACATAAGACATTAAACACAACTCAAAATAATCATGATTTATAAAAGAGTCAAAGAAACCAAAAATTTTACCTGTCCACGAACCGGCGTTGAAAATGTTGTATAGCTAACATTACAATTCAAACGCCCCGAATCACTGTACAACATCGCTTTCTTGCTCTCTCTCGGCCCAAATCTATATTTTTAAAAAACATCATGCATAGCATAAACAAAAACTGAAGAAACACACCTCAATATCATCATGTTGATTAAAGTATAAAAGAAAGCACTAACACAGAAA
The DNA here is from genome assembly GCF_029867415.1 of Vicia villosa. Taxonomy (NCBI): domain Eukaryota; kingdom Viridiplantae; phylum Streptophyta; class Magnoliopsida; order Fabales; family Fabaceae; genus Vicia; species Vicia villosa. The sequence continues at coordinate 99,853,599 of NC_081184.1, read as the reverse complement.
CAATGACTTTGGTGTTTCCGAATTCGGCATACGCAGATCCTGATGCAGCATTCACAGCACCAGTCCTGAAAACTGCATGTTAAAAAAACATAAACCTAGAATTTTATCATATATAAAAAAAACTTGCGTACAAGAGAGTAATAACAAAATAAACAATGAAATTATGAATGTAACGATTTTCATTGAAATGGAAGAAAGAAAGGAAGTATTGAGTTTGAAGATTGAGGAGGCTTACATGCGGGTCTACACTGGTGGAAACCACGGCCGTCGGGTCGGGTCCAATCTTGCTTGAAAAGTGTTGATTTGTTTTTATCGGTGGTTGGGGACGGTGAGTAGGTCGCCGGAGTTCCGCTTTTACCGGCCATTTACGAAGGCGGTGTCCAGTCTCTGTTGCTTCACTTGTTCTTTTCAGGTTTCTTTGATTGTTTTTTTTTTCTTGAGAAATCTTAATAATGCTGTAACGTGTTTTTGAGACTAACGTTAACTTCGAATTGGGCCTCTTATTTGGACTGGGCCTATATCGATTATATACGAAAAATTTACTCTGTACTCTTATAATTAGCATTATACCCCTACAATTTTTTAAAAATATCATTTTTACTCTTTATTATTTTATTTTTTAAAATTTATAAAAAAAACCATAAAATTGTAGCCCTACGCGTGCAAACCGGAACTCTTTTGCAAAGTGTTCTGGTATGTAAATAAAAGTTAAAAACACATACCAGAACTCTTTTGCAAAGTCTTCCGGAACACAAAATAAAACTTGAAAAATTTAAAAAAATGCATACCAGAACTCTTTTGCAAAGTCTTCCGGTATGCAAAATAAAAGTTAAAAATGACTACCGGAACTCTTTTCAAAAGTCTTCCGAAGCACAAAATAAAACTTAAAAAATCTATAAAAAAATGCATACCGAAACTCTTTTGCAAAGTCTTTCGGTATGGAAAATAAAAGTTAAAAATGACTTCCGGAACTCTTTTGCAAAGTCTTCCGGAACACAAAATAAAACTTGAAAAATCTATGACAAAATGCATACCGGAAATGTTTTGTAAAGTCTTTCGGTATGCAAAATAAAAGTTAAAAAATAAAATAATAAATTAGTTAAAAATACACAAGGACAAAAGTGACATTTTTTCGTAAAATGTAGGAGTATGAGGACAAGTATAAGGGTACAAGGTAAAATTTTCATTATATACTTACAAACCCCTTATGAGTCATCTCCATATAGTCTGGTTAGCTGGGATTAGGGACGGACCTACACCAATTGGTGTGTAGTCAAAGGCCCCACTTAAATTTCAAAATCTTTTAAACTAGGGTTAATACATATTTTCACCCCAGCCATATGGGGTGCATTTGAAAAAACCCCCTGCGAAAAAAAAGTTGCAATTATTGCCTTAACAAATTTTAAAAGTTTCAATTTGGACCTTCAGCCAGCCACATCATCAAAAAATCTGATGTGGTAACTTCTTTTTAATTTAAGTTCTTAAATATCAAAGTTTAAAAAAAATTTTCCCATGAGCTGTTGAACCCATGCACCATAGAATGCATGAAAAGCATCTTACCACTGCGCTGTAGATTATTCTATGTTATATAGTACCCTTAGCATGTATATAATAGCTACCGTTTACGTTTCATTATTAATTACTATTTTCATTATTATTTAATTTTAATATTATTAGTTAATAATTAATAGTTAATGTTATTAATTAATATTACTAAATTATAAAATAATAATTAATATTTATTTTACGATTAAAGTTAATTAAATTATAAACTAAATTAAATTAATATAAAATAATATTAATTAATAATGTTAATAGTAAATTAAATTAAATATAAATATTAATATAAATTGTTTAAATTAAATTAATTAACTTAAATATAACGTTAATACTAAAATAATATTAAATAAATTAAATAAAAATAAATTAAATTAAATTAAATTAAACATAAACGTTAAATTAAATTAAACTAATATTAATTAGAAAATATAAACTAAATTAAATTAATATAAACAAATATTAATTAATAACGTTAACAGTAAAATAAATTAAATTAAATTAGACATAAACATTTATATAAAATCTTTAAATTAAATTTATTAAGTTAAATATAACGTTAAAAGAAAAATAACATTAACTAAATTAAATTACATATAAACCTTAATATAAACATTAAATTTAATTAAACTAATATTAATTAGAAAATATAAACTAAATTAAATTAGTATAAACAAATATTAATTAATAATGTTAACAATAAAATATAAACTAAAATAGTATTAATTATAAAATATAAATTAAATTAAATTAAACTAAATTAAATTAATATAAACTAATATTAGTTAAAATTAATTAATTTAGTTTATATTTTATAATTTAATTAAATTAAACAGTAAAATAAATATTAATTATCATTTTATAATTTAACTAATATTATTTAATAACGTTAACATTAAGTAATAAATATTAACTAAAAATAAATATTAATTATTATTTTATAATTTAACTAATAAATATTAACTAAAAATAAATATTAATTATTATTTTATAATTTAACTAATATTATTTAATAACGTTAACATTAAGTAATAAATATTAACTAATAATAACTAATAAGTAATAAATATTAAATAATAATGTAAATATTAACTGTTAATCTTAATAATGTAAACAGTAGTTATTATATACTTTCTAAGGGACTATAAATCAAAAAGCGAGCTACAGCATAGTGGTAAGTTGTGTGACTTGCATGCCATGGTGCATGGGTTCAACATCCCATGGGACCAATTTTTTAAACTTTGATATTTAAGAACTTAAGAACTAAACAATATAATAATAGTAAAATCGCAGGGGAGTTTTTCAAATGCACCCCATATGACAGGGGTGAAAATAGGTATTAACCCTTTAAACTATGCATATATTTTAATTTGATAAAAACAACTATAAATATACTGCATATACCTATCTTATCATTTTATCTTTATATGTTTAATGTTTTATCTCTTAATGCTCATTTGCTATAATTCAACGAGCATTTTTTTTATTTTTCACAAATTATTTTAAAAAATTATGAATGAAAGAAAAAATTAGTAATAAGAATAAGTTAATCTTCTTTAATATTAATTTATTCAATTTTATATAAATTCAAAACATAAAACATTTACTTTAGAATAATACAATAAAATTATTTTTGAATGAGAATTTATTTAGCCCCCACAATGTAAAATTTCTAGGTTCGTCCCTGGCTGGGATTTGGGTCATCTCATATGTATTTCTATCTGTCTGAGCGAGTGATGCGCCAGTTTAGCAACTTCAAAATTATTCTTTGACTTTCCCATGAGTCTGCTTCAACCATTATTTTCCGCAGAGGCCTACAGGCGATACTGGATGATTTCGAGAATCACTTAGTACTAGAGGAGTATCGTCGGGAGCCAGATCATGTATATTGGGCTTGTGCTAAGGGATATTTGGCATGGTTCTATAGGGTGTCATACCCTATCATGACGTTAGATGTTTCTAGAGAACCACCTAGACCAATTAATTAGGAGGTACTTGATGTTCAGGATGAGCATACAGAGAACGTGACAGCAGTATGTCGGCGTGTTGCGGAGATGAGTAGAAGAGCCATAGAGGCAGGACTCTTTGTGGATCGTTCTCCTTAGTTGCCCCTAGTGTAGGCCAAGGTTGTCGAGTTACAGAATGTTGTGCAGTACAGACGACGCAAGAGGCAAGGGGTTAGACTTACCTAGTCGTTTATATTGGGGTGTCTTATTTTTTTTTGGTATTTTTGAATGTATTTTCGAAATCCTATTATGTATTACAATATCTTGAATTTTTTTATAATATATGAATTTTTACGCTTGTGTAACTTTAATTTTAATTTGATTTTACATTAATACAAGTTAATATATGTTGGTCTCATAAAAATTAAATATTTGGACAATGGTGTTGTTCTAATGTGAATAAGGGAGGGTTCCAAAGATACATCTCCGAATACATCCAAATACCATACGGAGATGCATCTTTGAACCATCTTTTGTTCAAAATTGTGGTGGTTCTCAGAAAAGCGCATTTTAGTTATGATTTAAGTGCGTCTGGAGATGCATCTTCGGACACATTAAAGGTAGTTTTAGATTTTCAAGAGTGTGGTATGCTTACATAAGGGCATATTGAGCAATTCCCTTCTAAAATATCCTTAGAGTCTAGATTCCAATATTTGAACGCCACAAATAAAGAACAAACTCAACAACAAAATCTCTCTGGATCATGCCAAATCTAATTTAAAAATAGGTCTGAAAATTAAAATCTAGATTAAAAACTTACGGATATTGAAATTTGGATGCACTTCAACATACCACACCAAAACCCAAACTCGGAACTACAAAAAACATTAAAGGATTTGTCTAGATTTCAATCTCTGGATTAAACTTATAAAGATTGAAATTTAAACGCTTTCATTTAAGTATTTGCGCTCTGACCATTTAAGTATACATAGTTTGAATTTGCAGCTCACGCAGTCAAATATGCATAAGATGGTTAATAAAGATTAAGTTATCCTTTCAAATCAAACTAACTTGAAGAATTAGGGTTTATGATCACTAATGATATTTTTATAATTCTCAAATGAAAATAGTTAACTTGAAGACATCTCAAGCCTCATAAAATAGAAGATTAAATTGAAGTGCTTATATGAGTGGTACATTCAACAAAGAAACTTGAAAACTTGAGAGTGTGAAAGAGAGAAAGTGTGAAAACTCGCATGATCGTGTACATCTGAGTGATCAATGTTGTATAAAGACATATAGGAATTTCTAGAAGTAGTATGGCTAAATTACGCACACAATAAAAATTATTTTTGAAGCCTCTCTTTATAAATTAAAATTATCAAAAATGTTTTTGAAGTCTAGCTAATTGATTAGGAAATTTTTCAATTGATTAAAAGACTTTTTGTAACTGTCTAATCAATTAGATACTTGTCCTAATCAATTATATAAGGCATAAATTGAGTCAATAATCGACTGTGACAATGTCTTAATAAGTGATAACAATTATTTATCAAAATCTTTCGATTTGGGCAGCAATAATCGATTATTGCAAATATCTAGTCGATAGCTAATCGATTAGGACATTTATTTCGCTCGTGGATTATTTCCAAATTTACATTATTCCTTGACCTATAAATAGTGAGGTTGTCTATCATTTCAAATCATCCAAAAAAAGGTGAAAAATCTCACTTTTCATTTCTCTCATAATCTCTGTAGATCATTTCTACTTTTTTACATATTTAAGTTGTAGTGCTTTAAGAGCGTTTTTTTAGTTTAGAGAGGAAATTATTATGGGTGAGGGCTTTACTTTATATTTACAAGGAGTAGTTTTTCTCTTGGGTAAATCATTTTTTCTTGGGAAGTGATTATTTTGGTAAGGAGTTAAACTACTGTAAAATCACTTTATAGGTCTTCGTTTGGTTCATTAGCTCTGTCATTAAAGAAAAGCTCTCTTTTTGCCCGTGAAGAATAACCAAAGAAAAATCTTCACAGCGGTTATTGAGCTCAGCCCGGTCAAAAGCTCTACAGGTTTAAGATCAACCTGGTATATAATCTCACCCTATTTTTGAGTTCATCCTGTGTAAAAGCTCAGTAGGTTTGAGATTAGTCTGGTAAAAATCTCAGTTCGGTTTGCAGTCTACCCATGTAAAACCTCAATTAAGTCAGATGATGGGCAACTCAAAACTCTATCTTGATTCGAGATCAACCTATGCAAAATCTTTTTTTGGCTTAGAGACTAATTGCATCAAACTCTATTTATTGTTTGGCATGAAGACTAGCCGCTTCATTCCATAATTTGTTATTTGGTTGGAAGTTAGCCTGGATCTTCATTTCCCTATATAAGGGGGTATATGGGTTTATCATTTTAAAAACTCTCAATCATTATTGGATACTCCTAAGATCCGTTCTTAGAGAGAGGAGTAGGTCACTACTTTAAGACCGAACCTCTATAAATTTCTAGTGTGGTTCTCTCTTAATTCTTTTAGTTAATTTATGTGCTTTGTTTTTTTCGCTGCATACTCAAACATTTTTTATCAAATGTTTTCAAACTCTAATTTAGAAAATGATTTTTTTAAGTTATTATTTTTCAAAACTCAAGAATTCACCCCCACCCCCTCTTGTGTATGGAGTCACATGTTCAACAAGTGACATCAGAGTCTAACTCATGTTTAAAGACTAATCGTCTCGTGAGGAAGATGACTTCTAACATTGTTTTTAACAATAGGACTTTCATAAACACACCTCAACTATTTTATGGCAACCGTTTTGAATTATGGAAAGCTAGACTTAATTATTTATTCAAAGTTTTGATCTTGAATCGTAGAAAACTATAATGAATGGTCCATTTATCCACCACTCACTATGTTAATTGTGAAGTAGTAGATAAACCATATTTTCTTTGGACTGAAGAAGAAAAGAGAAAGTTTGAAATTGACTTTAAAACAAAACACTTCTTAGTCGTGGCTTTAGATGATAATCAAATTTTTTATGTTCATAATTGTAATTTTACCAAGAAAATGTGGGACACTCTAAAAATGGTTTATGGAGCTTCTCCGAGTATTGAAAAAGAGAGAATAAACACTATAGGCATTGAAGATGAATGTGTTCTTCACAAATTTTTTTTCAACCCTTGGATATTTTTGGAAATTATATTTGAATTTTCATTTCTAAAAAATATCTAAGAATTAAGAACTGGAATCATAAACCTGGTCCAATCCTTAAATTGAGAGATGAGAACGTTTACGATTTTCAGGAAAAGTCTAAGAAGGAAGAAATCAACGAGAAATTGAATGAATTTGAAATTCTGGTATGACAGACTCACGATGTCAAGACATCTGATCTGTTAACAACTTAGCAAAGGCAGAACAGAACAATCCCTAACTTTTGATTACCCCTAAGAAGAAGGAGTCCATGAGTACTGAGATCATGTTTGTTCAGTCAACATAACCAGATTGTATACTTCATTGATTCTATAAATGGACAAGCTGTCAAACCTGAACCTGATGTTATACACGATGTTACAACATCCAAGACTGAACAGACAATACAATGCAGAAGATAAATAACACAATGAATTATTAACCCAGTTCGGTTTAACTACCTACTATAGGGGCTACCAAGCCAGGAAGAAGATTTCACTATCAGTATTACTATTTTATGTAAATAACCTCTGGTTTACAGATAAACAAACTCTGGTTTACCTAGTCACTACCCAATGTAACCTTTATCTTAGAACTCCATCTAAGACAAGAGAACCTCTGCTCACTCCCTAGTGATACCTAACTGTTACAACCCTGTAACAACTATTTAAACAATTAACAATAAAAACTAACTTGATCTTGCTTCACAGCTTCAATCAAGAACATAATACTCAACTCTTACCTATAGGTTTCGAGTGAGAACAATAAATTCTCTTACCTACAGGTTTCGAGAAGGACATGGCATCCATCCCACAACTTGGGTGGTCTACCTATACAAACCCTAATGACTACATATTTTCAATACACAGTTTGCTCTATTAAAACTAGATTACAAAGGTTTCTATTTATAACCTATTCCCAATTGGACTTGAGCTTACAAATCGTAGCACTACTAGCTGTTACAAATCTGCAGATATCTTATGCTAAAAGAAAGGTCTTCAATCACAAGTTTCCTAATTTATCTCCTAAATTAGAAACAGTTGAATCTTCAATATTCTGATTTGATTCTTCAATATTCTGACTTGATTCTATTGACCTTTAAATCTGCACCACATAGGATTACATAATATTTCCATAGAATATTCTGTATTTGTTGAGTATCAGACTGAATCTTCATTCCAATTCTGCAGGCGCGATGTCATGAGTTGATGTCATGACATTCCATATAACATCTTGCTTGTACCTGTTTTGTTCTTTTATGTTTGCAAGAATTTATACATTGTATTACATGTTGCTGCTATTGTATTTTAGTCAAACATAGATGCCAATCAGCCAATAAAAACATCAACAATCTCCCCCTTTGGCTTATTTTGGCTAAAACTATACATACGTTAAAATTCAGCAAAACATAACTGCAACTTTCAAGACAACAAAGAAGAACAGATCTTTTACATTCTCAGAATTGGGCTCTTTTGTTCTTCAAGGCTCTTCTGCCTACAAATTCCTTTGTTTCTTTTGACAGTAGCAGAATCAGAAACTCTCCCCCTTTTTAGCCATAACATGACAAAGATTAAACTGATATCATAATATGCAATGGAACATCTTCATGCAACACTAGTGTACATGAGGAAGACGATGGGAGACAACCTTTGTCTTTGAGGACCAATGGTGGCATAAGATAACCCTTACTCACTCTTTAACTAGAAACTAAATCCTATCTTAGAGCCTAAGAGAGGACATGACTGAAATTTTACCACCAGTCCTCGTAACTCAGAACATAAATCACAATTGTGTTCATAACTCAGATCACAAATCACAACAACAAGAGATCCTATACAGAAGGTTGTATATGATGGAACACTTTTGTTGAACTCATAGAAAACTCATGACAGAAACAAATAACTTTCCCAGCCCGTGAGATTATAGGAAATAACGATGGTCTTGGTCTTGTTCAACGGTCAAACGGTTGATTAGGAAATAGTTCCAAAAACAATTATTCTTTCCAAAGCAATTTTTAACTGTTTTTCTTATAGGAGTTATATTTAAAACTAGCGCATGCATAGTCATTGATTGAACTTTACACCGTCCATTGATGTGTTGAGATAAACTCAAGACAAATTTCCTTGTTTGACTCCGCAGATTCAATGTCTTTAAACATGTCATGACATCCTGTCAGACATTGTCACTTTTTCACCCCTTAAGCATATAGCTCAAGATTCTTCAATAGACTTTGACAAAGCATCCTATGGACCAAGTAACAGACCTCCCACTCACTCTTCTGACTTACTAGTCATAGACATAGACCTCTGTTGTTTTGAACACCTTGAGACTATTTAATGCAACCGTGAATAACCTTCCAACACTTGTTGACACATAGCCACCTCATCAGTCCAGAGAAAGAATTGTGGATTCTAGTTGCTCATGGTTAGATTCAACCATTCACAGATATCTGACAATAATGTTACACCCTGTTATATCAAACTTTTTCACAAGCGCATGCATGTGCTTCTTCTGAATTAGTACACCTTCTCTATGATGTTAGAGCATTTCTGACCAAGACAACCTTCTTGAGAAAAAATATATTGACCTAGGAAGTCACTCCCCCTATCTGAGATAGTCTGAGCTTCTTCAAGGAAAAACTTGTAATGATGAATGGAATACATAAGACGCATCTTCATATCTTCAAGAGCTCACCCTCTGTTCAACTATCCTGCTGAACACACTCACTATAGCAATGTTGCTCCTTTACATTAGATACTCACACCAGAAATTAGATGTTATAACATTGTGTCTGACATTAAAATACAGCTGTGCTGTTCAGATTAGTATTGCCAGTATATTCCACAAAGTCCATATCCCTTCCTGCAACAGATCCTTGTCTACCAACTTATCTCCACCTAAAATGATCAACTGATGACCTCTTGACACTAGATGCACACATAGAGAGGTTGCCACAATCTCAACATAAAGAACTGCCACTTCTTGTACTTTGCTGAGCATAACCTTACCATGTTTATATCAGATCATGGTCTGCCAAGAAAATTTGAGATCCCTCTTGATATGGTGTTTCTCAATGTTACTCAATGATTAACACCCTGTCTTACTTGAACTAGACGGATCCTCCTTATCTTCAGCTATGTTGATCAGATCACCAAACTTTTGTCTTCATAGTCACACTCACTTAGTGAAGTCTTCATCATGAGAGTAATCATGTATTGCCAGAACATATTACTAACATCAAGATCAGAACCTGCCCATTCTAATACACATTATGTCAGAACTGCCACTTTAGACAATAATGTCGCTTTTTCAAACTTCACATGCACAATCCTAGACATTCTTCCAGGATAACAACACATTGTGATGTTGACATCACCCAAGACATAAGTTTGCCAGACATCAAAACTCAAAAACTCTGACTATCCACAGAGATAACATACCTCTATAGAATGACTTAGAACACAAGAAACAATTTGTGTTCATGACTCGAAACAAGACTCTACTCTCTACAAAACAACTGTAAAGAATTACCTCAGAGTTAGCAATGTCTGAACATTACCCTTATACCCAATGCTTGTCACAATTTGACAAACATAACATTGACTTTATACTTTACTCATATCCGAAAGAAGAACATGAGAGACTAAAAAAAAATGAAACGAAACAGACTCTAGAAACCTAAGCAATTTAAACAATATACCTAGATTTTAACAAATGTCTTGATCAAGAGATGTTATTTGAAGAAGAACTACATCAGGAGAATTTGTGCATAGGTTGGAACATGCACTAAGTCAGAACAAGTGATACACACCATCAATACATGTTTTTAGATGATAATACAAAGAATGAAACATGTTTTGAGTTATGTTCTGACATCTTGTGTGACTTTGTTCTTCTGGCTTAAAGATTAGTCTTTGAGAGACTTTCCATATGATTAGAAGCATAATAACATTGTCCTTGCTGATCTTCATACTCTCTTAGTCCCCCGGAGATATACAAATTTAGGACATCTTTGATGTTAGTCCTTGAAGCACCCTTCATTTGGAATTTGTCACAGTTTCCAAATTTAGAATCTTCAATTTGCTTGCTACACAAGATTCAGATTGCCACACTCTGCAACTTGAAGTAGAAGAAACTATAATTGTATAACCATAAATCAATCTTCAGCAGGTAAGTCTGAACCTTATCTCTCTGGTATCTTTAATAGTAGCGATGATGTATTTTCATGTAGATCTTTTTCCTTCATCAGATACTTCTTCTCTTCATACAGACATTACAAATATCCAGCTCCCATCAAGATATTTAACATAATCAGTATGCTTTCACCAGATACCATTGCCATACTTCCTGAACTTGTGAGGATAACATTGAACAATATTGAATACACAACTGGAAGGGTTTCTCATCTAATAGGTACTAAGTCTCCCGTCAAAGTACTCATTAGTTACTCAGGAAGATTTACTACTCACACTAGTTCATCTTGACTGATTTCTTCTTCTCAGTCTTGCATCCAGGTTCTAAACCTAATAAGTACTAAGACTCTCGTCAAAGTACTTATTAGTTAGTCAGTTAGAATTTACTACTCACACTAGAATATTCTGACTGAACACCTCATTGCTTACTCTTGGCAATAACCACAAAAACACTAAAGACCTTGAGATGATGTTGTAAACATCTGATATGACATCATCCTTCATGGTTCTTGGTTAACATCTCTAACATCTAATTCATAGCACTTGGGGTGGAAACAAAAGAGTGTAATTATCAGCAACATCCAGACATATCAAGGAATAGAATAGCCAACATCTCAATAAGCTTTTCTTCAGACTTTCATTCTGATTTTGAGATGATGGATGCTATAGTCTGTACCTATAGAGGAGATTCCCTCATTTAGGTTTCTGGAACAGACTTAGTTATAGCATAAAACTAAATTAGTCAGATTCTTCTGAGCCATCTGACTTCCTTGATTCCAAATAACACTATCCTTTTTGGATAACAACTAGGGCAGTCAACATTCGTGACCATATTTCCCTGTGGTTGAGACACGGTATTCAGCTCCAACAACTGCTCTATGGTTATGAATGAAAATCCACATATCTGGTTCCTTTGATCAGAAGAAGATGCCAGATATAAGCTCATCTTGAGATAAACATAAAGGATCAGAAAAGAATACCTTCATGAGTTTTCTTTGACACTGAGCTTTTACTTCTAAACTCCCATAAAATAAGATTTGGAGTAGAAGATCATGTTGATCGTGTCCTGGTCAACTTACAATTAGATGTCTCCTCTTCCAGACCAGGAGTAGGTTCCAAACCAATGTTCTCACACTATATTAGTTTAGCACCAGAACATCTGTTCTTTAGCTGGTAGCTGCGTACCAGTACTAATGTCCCGACATTCAGTAGGACATCTGTTCCTCCTTCTAGGAACACTCCAGCCTTGAAACTCTTCAAGGTTCACACTTGCAGATGATTATGAATATCATTGATAACTTGACATTCATCAGCTCTAATAAACCATGCCATTATGAGTGGACTTGAGAGATTACTCAAGTATCTTTGACACTTTAATTATAGTTGTAAGGATCTACCATACATTCTGTTGAATATGCATAACCCTAGAATCTTTCTTTTACAATAGGGGTTGCACCAGAAGCTATGCAGCGGAAAATAGCCATTGTCATACCCCCAAATTTTCCAATCACATTTTATACTCAAGCTCATCGAAGTATCAACAGCTCAAGATCTAAGTGGATGCACACTCTCCTAAACAAACAACCCACAACTAGGGTTTTTGCTTCTCTTCAAGAGAAATCAAGTTCTGACAATTCAAATGAAACCCATGGCCTCTCATATGATTCAAATAATCCTCATGCCAAGTTTCAAGCTCTGATTCATAAGATTGCTCACTCAATGGCCCAAACGATCAATAGTCGACTAGTTTGACTTAAAAGTCAACTGTGGTCAAAGTACAGTCATAATTCCTGATTTTGGTCAACATCCTTATTTTGAAGTCACATTCATCATTTGATCAAGGATTGATCATGACTCCTCAAGGAAAACTCCAAAATCATCAAAAAGAAAAGTTTCTAAATTAGGGTTTAAGGAGGAAAAGTCAACTAAACTTTGACCAGCCATAACTTTCACATGGAGCATCAGAAATTTTCCATCCAAAGCTTAATTTGAAGGAAATTGAATTCTCTACAACTTTGTCTCTCACAAGCCAAGTCCAAAAATGCTTCATTTGAGAGATATAAGCTAATACATTACAGGTCCTTCTAGAAGATCGTAAAAAGCCGTTTTTTGTCAGGAGAAATATCATCAAGATAAAATATCCAAATGAAAAATATGTTCCAAAGTGGCTTGTAGAAGACATCTTGGGCTTTCCAAAAAGTCCTAGAACATATTCATATGACAAAAATTGAAAGAGATATGAGGCTCAGAAGTTGGTCAAAATTTGGAAAATACATGAAAACCATAATTGACAAAATTCATACTTTTGAGTAATGGGCCCATAACTTTGAGTTTCCCACGTGATTATAAGCCTATAGGAGGCCCATAATCCAATCCCCATCTATTTTGTGATTTTATTTTATTTAATTTTGAATTTGTTCACATAAAATCAAAATAAATTAAATAAATCACAAATGAATCTTTTTAGATGCATGAATCATAATATAATCAGTCAAAGAGGATCTTGAGGGCCAAGGAATTTCATTGGTGCATGGCTAATGTTGCTATTTTTATTTTTTATTCAATATGAATCAAAATAAATTAAAATAAAAACACAAAACCTTGTATTCATGCGTGTGGGATTATTTTTCACCCAAAATCAAATCTCCAAATTAATAGGAATCATGTGAATTTGATTGGAAGGAAATTATGCTCCAAAAATAGCAAGTTTCATGAGATTTTTCAATCAAATATTCAAACATGATTGCTCAAGATTGGAATCAAACATGTAACCCTAATCTCTTCTAGTATATAAGGGGAAGCCATGAGGACTAAAAGGGGACGGAAAACCCTAGCCCTTGAAGTGCCTCCAAGAGTTCCAAAAATCTCAAGAAAGTTGAATTTTCATTTTGAAACTTGGAGTCCTTTCCACGATCAACCAATCATCCCAAGTTACTCATCAGGGGCTAACGAGTAAGTATGTGTCCAAACATGAGCCCCATAACGTGTGGAATGGTAGTTTCATGTTCATGTTGACCCATGCACTTTTATTTTCGTTTTCCATGATTCAATGCATATTAATCGAATCTAATACTTTCTATGAATTCATGATGATGTTTATAGAGGTTTAGAACTAATAAACTGAAGCCCAGACGTACAGGTTGTGATGTGCCATTATTAGGGCTCCAAACCTTTCTTCTTCGAGTTTCAATATGCAGGAGTTTTTAGCGAAAACCAATGAGGGATTTGGATTCAGAAGGGTTTGTTTAGGTAATCTGGGTACTCCTTGAATTTGTTTAACGCGTGTTTGTGGAGTTTTTTATTTTTGCAGGATCCGGAGGAAAAATCCGCAGGTAATTCTGCGGATAAATCCGCAGGAAATTCCGAAGGATAAAAGGTTGAAAAAGAAGACCAGAAGCGTCGAAGGGCTGACTGGACGTGGAAGCATTGCATTGGACGGTCAACCAATACGCCCTCTCTCTTTACGCGTGGCTTCACTTCATTCCCTAGTCAAAGCCTTCTGTTTCTCTCTCTCTCTCTCTCTCTCTCTCTCTCTCATTGGTTTATTCAAACTGCACCGGGCCCACGCTTGACCATGTTTTAAATATCTCTTTCTAATTTATCTTTTTATATTTATTTATTATTGTATGTTTGTTAAGCAGATTTGTAGCGCAGCTTGAGTGACCAAAGGGAGAGGGATGCAACACATCAAATCAGGGTTCGAATCCCACCCAGCAACATATTTTTAACAAGAATTCCTCTTTCAGATCCAGCGTAGCGCGCCCACACAAGTCCACGTACACCCTCATCTTACAGCCATCAGATCACCTCCAAGATGGATCCAACACACCTGGAGCGAAGGCTCACCATGGACCATCAGAGCTTCTCCACACTGGATCGGAAGCTAAGTTTTTTAATTTAATTTTTCTTTTTTTAGTTTAATTACATAATTCTTTTCTTAAACTATTTTCTTTTTTCTTTTACTCATTAATTATTTTTCTAAAACATTTTATTAACTAAATAATGTTGCATCTTGACAATTATTTATTTTTAATCGGAAACTCGATTTTTCCACAATTTTATTAATAATTGTTTTTAAATAATAAAAATTATTATTTTTGTATATACTTTTAATCAATTAATTTTTAGGTTTGTTAACCTCGATCCATTTATGAACCCTAATAGCCTTAGGTTTATTGGTGGGTGTTGCCCATTAACCCTAGTTAACTTGCTCCCCAATTGGGGTTTTGCCTGTTCATTTGTTTGCCTAAATTATTATTATCTGCCACGTTATAATTGTTGAGGTCTTTAATGCACTAACATTTTTCTTCTTTGTGCCCAATTTTCAGGGTTAATCAAAGAACTTTCAGCCACGCGCCCTACCAGATAAAAAAAAAGCTAAGTTTCTAATTCCTTTTGTTTAAACATCATTTTTTTTATTTCGCCTCTTGATTAAAATAGGGTTTACGTCAATAGTCCATGAATCATTCATACACTAACCCTTATTTATCTTCCTCATAATTTTCAGAGTCAATCGAGGGTTCGAGGAAGATAAAGGCATTCGAAGATGTTTATACTAATTATTGATCCCTCTTATTTTTTGCCTTTATTCCCCCTTCCCCGCAGGTGTTTATTGTAATAGCGTAGGACTTTTATTTTTCTGCCTTTAATTCCTGCATTTTTAAACTGCGTGGTTAGTAATCTTAGGGAGTGCAAGACTGTTAACTGAATATAGAACACTAATTTACAAGATAAATATCATCGAAGTTAACCACGTGATTGTGCACCCACACACCTTTAGGGTAATCCCTCTGGTTGCCTTGTTACCTTATTATTTGCTGCCTTGTTGCCTTAATTTTGTTGCCTAATAATAGTCAAGTCCCTCGATCCCGATGATACCTAAAGCAAATGTTGCCTTTAAAGTTATTGAAACTCCCTCGAGGTTGCCTTATAAGATGATTGTCCCAATTGCTAAGGTATCCTCGCATGATGCCTAAAAAATTAATGACTATTATATCCTTCCCTTAGACTACCTGCCCTATTTATGGCATGGGACAGTCTTGTGGCGAACGATAATCTCGATGACCCTTCAACATCCAATTGAAAGACTTCCTGCCCTCTCATGGTATGGATAGACCTTTTCGCCTGAAAAGCTAAAAGAACGAATTTTAAAACTTAGGGTAATTGCTTTTTAATTGCTTGATCTTTTTTTTTTCAAATTCAAATTCAAATCAATATTTTCCCACTTCTTTTCAAAATCAAATTCAAAAAGACTACGCTTATTTACAAGCTAAAGTTCTTATTTCTATTCACACCTCATTTTCAAACAATTCAAACATTTTGAAAATAAAAAGTGAGCTAAGCAATTAAGAGCCCATGGATAACCATGGATACAAAGGGTGCTTTACACCTTCCCTTTGTATAACTTACCCCCCGAACTCAATCTCTTTCAAAAAGGTTTTTTTCTGTTCTTTTAGCCTTTCTATAAATTGGATAAAATAAAAGTCGGTGGTGACTCTTGCTATCCGCGACATTTCTTTAAAGTCAGTTCACCGTATTACAGCCATATATCAACAAAACTTACACAATGCTTACTCCATGAACCAATTGTAAGCATGACATCCAAGGATTGAATGTAACTCAACCCTGCAAAATGCTTGCTTCTGCACCAAGCAACAGACTAGACCTAACCAAATTCCTGACCTGATAAAATCACATAGTCACAAAGGATATCTTATCAACATCTTCACTCCCGCATGAAGGTTTTGATACATTTCTTCTCTGTACATAGATGCAGACTAATTAGTTCAATTCATATTCTTCACTCCCGCATGAAGCCTTTGGATTAAGCTTTCTTTGTTCCAGCATCAACAGCTCTGGTCAGGTTGGTCTAATCCTCCACATATAGGTCCATCCTCCACTTCAAGGGATCATACAATATGAACACTCCTTGTTGAAACAATCTTCTACCTTCAGCACAACCAGAAAGTATCCCCCATGGATCTCATCCAGAAATAGACAGGATGCCTGCTCTGATACCAATTGAAATTCTGGTATGACAGACTCAGGATGTCACTCTCGATGTCAAGACATCTGATCTGTTAATATCTTAGCAAAGGCAGAACATAATAATCCCCAATTTTTGATTACCCCTAAGAAGAAGGAGTCCATGAGTACTGGGATCATGTTTGTTTAGTCAACATAACCAGATTGTACACTTCATTGGTTCTGTAAATGGACAAGCTGTCAAACCTGAACCTGATGTTATACACGATGTTATAACATCCAAGACTGAACAGACAATACAATGCAGAAGATAAATAACAAAGTGAATTGTTAACCCAGTTCGGTTTAACTACCTACTCTTGTCTTGGGGCTACCAAGCCAGGAAGAAGATTTCACTATCAGTAGTACTATTTTATGTAAACAACCTCTGGTTTACAGATAAACAACATCTGGTTTACCTAGTCACTACCCAATGCAACCTTTATCTTAGAACTCCATCTAAGACAAGAGAACCTTTTCTCACTCCCTAGTGATACCTAACTGTTACAACCCTGTAACAACTATTTAAACAATTAATAATAAAAACTAACTTGATCTTGCTTCACAGCTTCAATCAAGAACATAATACTCAACTCTTACCTACAAGTTTCGAGTGAGAACAATAACTTCTCTTACCTACAGGTTTCGAGTGAGAACAATAACTTCTCTTACCTACACGGTTTGCTCTATTAAAACTAGGTTACAAAGGTTTCTATTTATAACCTATTCCCAATTGGACTTGGGCTTACAAGTCGCAGCACTACTAGCTGTTACAAATCTGCAGATATCTTATGCTAAAACAAAGGTCTTCAATCACAAGTTTCCTAATTTATCTCCTAAATTAGAAACTGCTGAATCTTCAATATTCTGATTTGATTCTTCAATATTCTGACTTGATTCTATTGACCTTTAAATCTGCGCCACATAGGATTACATAATATTCCATAGAATATTCTGTATCTGTTGAGTATCAGACTGAATCATCATTCCAGTTCTGCAGGCGCGATGTCATGAGTTCATGTCATGACATTCCATATAACATCTTGCTTGTACCTGTTTTGTTCTTTTATATTTGCAAGACTTATACATTGTATTACATTTTGCTGCTATTGTATTTTAGCCAAACATAGATGCCAATCAGCCAATAAAAACATCAACAGAATTGATTCAATTGTTAAAGTATGAATCAATAAGCTCAAATCTAGATGTATCTCCAGCAACTTCATCAATGAACTCATGTGAAGTTAAATCAACTCTAGTAATCTCCTTATAAATAACAGTCTCGGTGGTTGAACGATCCTCGAAAGATTCAACTTCAAATGAAGGAACTTCATCAAGAAGAAAATATGAAGAATAAGTATCATCCTATGATATATTCAAGAGAAGAAATGAGAATTAAGTCTCAACAAGCAATACATTCATAGATTTAACATCAAGAAGAACTCTTGAAGAGTTAACCTCCGATAGAACCTTCGAAGAATCCTCTTACAACGAGGAATACGAAGTTTTCTTGAAATATTCTCATGAAGAAGATGAATGCAAGGTAACAAAGTTATCATACAAGTAATTTTTTAAGTTAAGCGCTAAGCTAATTGAAGTAAATAATAAAATTAAAGAGCGCAATCTAGATATTAAAGACTACATTGAATTTTATAAAAAGTAATGAAGCATTAAAATATGAAATGTCTAACTTTAGAAACCAAGCTAATCTTTGTAAGGGATCCTCATTTGCTATTAACGGATCGTCTTCCCTGGAGTCATGTATCTCTGGCTCAATATGAAGCCCTTGATTCTCCAGTACATACTATTGTACCTAATGTTACCCTGCATGATAGCTTTCTAGGAGGCACCTCATGCATTTCACTATTTCCTCAATATACCCACGATGCTACTACGCACGTGTCAGATATAGAGGTAACATAAATAATTGAATTATTTTTGTTAAACATCTGTGTTATAATAATTGAACTGTCTGACGATAAAGTGTTTATTTTTGCAATACCGTGAAACGTTGAAAAGTATCAACTATGGCAGAAATGTAACAAAGTTTTTGCACCCTGTTGAACCATGGTTTCAAGATGTATTAGAGGTATCTGGGCTGAAGGATTTTGCATTACTTGACACAGTTATATTAACCATGGTTATTATCTGTGTTTGTTTAGAGATGACACGCAGAGACATCCTTATTTCATTTTTCGATCAATAAGATGACTATCACACTTGATGATGTATCATGACTCTTATATCTTTTGATCACAAAAAATTATTATATCACTCTAGAATCCATAGACATGAGGAACATGACCTAATGATGATATATTTAGGAACTGATTCGGGTGATGCCTAATAGGAGATAGATGACACTAGAAATTGTCATGCCAAATTTTTTTCCTCATGAAAAGTTATGATGAACACCTAAATGCAGATATGGAAGATGCGGGTGATGATGCACGGGTTTCATATCTTAAAGTATGAGCATTGAAGTCATATTTCATGGTTTTGGTTGGCACGGCCATTTTTGTGGACAAACGTGCGACATAGGTCGACATTTTCTATATTAAATACTTCATTGACTTGGAAAGGATTCACGAGTACAACTCGGGAACATCTTGTTTTGTCTACCTCTACTCCAATTTAACTGAAGGTAGTCAATGTAAGACGAGACAGTTGTTAAGAAACAACTGTCTATTTATGGTAAAAAATTCACCCTTACTGATATTAATTTCATAATACATGTGCCACATCGTTACTGATAATTCATCTGAACCATTTTGACATAAATCCACCAACATTTTATATGTATCTCCGGTTGGAATATGTTGAAGACTACTTTGAGGAATTGCCACATGTATGCCTCATTTTCCAACTAGAGGGTAATTAAGTGTCTGAGTCGTTCCAAACTATGCTTCACCGCATCATGCCAAATGACATTGGTTTAACATCGTACGATGAGCACCATCAAACATGGCCTTTAGAGGTGATATTTTAGTACTTTGGGTTGTTAGCTTGTGGGTCTCAACTTATGTATCCATACTACCTGAGCGCCTACTATGACAGTTCTACAATCGGAAGGGTATACCTAGGGACCCCATAGTTGGTTCTCCTACCGCTATATATCCTCCAAAGAGATGTTGATGGGATATGTGCAGACTACGATGAGCATCTTATTCCAAAGAATGTATGTAGTGTGTTAGCTCCTTGCCCATTGAGTACATTATAAGGTTACATCCAATGAATTTATATAGTGTCACTTCTTTACATGACACCAGATGCATAAGGAAATCTCCCTAGGTTACTTCTTTACAATGAACCATGTCGTGGATGTATTGCCTATATGACATAGTATAGTGACTATTGGGATATAAGTCATATCTAGATGAGAGTTTCAGGAAGGCACACCTCATATGGTCCCTCTACAAGCAATATTGGCAAAGACATGACATGCATTGTAGTATAGGAGGCAGGGGATGAACAACGACATTAGATATATCCATTAGTTGTATTTTAATTTGTATTTTGATATTAACATTTTGAAAATTTGTATGGTTTATTGTATCTTATGAACATCGATGTATGTTTTACCAATATTTTTGGTTTACCATTATTTTTGTTTGATAATTTGATACTATTTGTGAGATATTGGATCGAACTCTAGTATGGTCGAAGGGTAGCTTCTTGGTTCGACAGTTCGACAGGGTTAAGCATGACGTCGAAGGTTGCTCACATGCTGGTGTCAAAGTGTGCATGTTGTAGTCAAAGATGTGTCGAGCATGCAGGTGTCGAAGATGCTAGGGTTGTTAGCATGTTAAATTAGGTTTTAGTGTTTAAACCCTAATTTGTTAAGTTAGCTTGTTTATTAAGTTGGCTTGTGTAATGGGCCTTGCTGAAAAAGCCCATTAGTTAGTATGTTAGGTTTTATTATAAATAACATACTAGTCTCTCATCATTGTAAGCTGCAAATCCTAATTTAGGGTGAGAGAGGTTATTTGTTATTCTTGTAAACTTGTAATCTTGTTTTAAGAGAAAGTAAAAGAATAGCAGTTATAACCAATTCTTGTGTTCCTCTTCTTCCTTGTCCTTTATTCTTCCCTTGTATTATACTTTGTTCTTGGCATTGACTTCGCAACAAATTGGTGCGGTGAGCATGGAGAAGATGCCTTCAACAAAGTATGAGATTGAAAAGTTCACCGGAGTGAATGATTTCGGTCTGTGGCGCTTGAAGATGAAAGCCCTACTGGTTCAGCAGGGTTGTTTGGAAGCGTTGAAGGGAGAGGCAGCCATGAATGCTGCATTAACGACACCGGAGAAGACAACTATGATCGAGAAAGCACACAGTGCAATTCTATTGAGCCTTGGTAATAAGGTTCTATGACAAGTATCAAAGGAGACGACGGCATCAGGGTTATGGGCGAAACTTGAAAGTTTGTATATGACCAAATCGCTGGTAAATCGACTCTACCTGAAGCAGGCTTTGTATTCATTCAAGATGGTTGAAGACAAAGTGTTGGCTGAGCAGTTGGATATGTTCAACAAGCTGATTCTTGATCTTGAAAATATCGATGTAAAGATTGATGATGAAGATCAAGCGTTGTTACTATTGTGCGCTTTGCCTCGATCACATGCTCACTTCAAAGAAACTCTCTTGTATGGAAGGGAGTCCCTGACGTTTGAAGAAGTTCAATCAGCCTTGTATTCTAAGGACTTGAATGAATGAAAGGAGCATAAACCTTCGACTATTGGTGAAGGTTTGGCCGTTAAAGGAAAATTCTTGCGAAAGAATGGTAAGTTCGACAAGAAGGGCAAAAGTCAGTCGAAGTCTTACAGTGGCGAAACATCTGGAATTCGATGCTATCATTGTAAGAAGGAGGGTCACACAAGAAAGGTGTGCCCTGAACGTCTGAAAGATCATGGAGGTAAGGATAATGGCAATGCAGCCATTGTTCAAGATGATTTTGAATCATCTGATGTTCTTATGGTTTCAAGTAGTGGCTCAAGAAGAGAGTGGATTATGGATTCAGGTTGCACTTGGCACATGACTCCAAACAAAGACTTGTTCTAAGAATTATGTGATCAAGATGGTGGATCAGTATTGCTGGGAAACAACAAGGCTTGCAAGATTGCAGGTGTTGGATCTGTTAGGTTCAAACTCCATGATGAGTCAATAAGGTTGTTGACTGAAGTCAGGTATGTTCCTGATTTGAAGAGAAATCTGCTTTCTCTTGGTGAATTCGACAAGAATGGATATGTTTTCCAAGGAGAGAAAAGTATCCTAAGAGTCATGAAGGGTTCGAAGGAAGTCTTGAGAGGCGTGAAGAAACAAGGCTTGTATACCCTTGAGGCTGAAGTTGTAAGTGGTTCGACAAACGTTGCATCCACGAAACCATTGTCGAAGACAGAAATATGGCACATGAGATTGGGCCATGTCAGTGAAAGGGGTCTGGTCGAATTAGGGAAACAAAATCTGCTTGGTGGAGACAAAGTCGAAAAGCTAAAGTTTTGTGAACCCTGTGTACTTGGAAAATCTTGCAGAGTGAAGTTCAACAAAGGCAAACAAAGAACACATGGATCCCTTGACTATATCCATGCTGATCTTTGGGGGCCTCCAAGGTGTGCATCACATTCTGGGGCGAGGTATTTTCTATCCATAGTAGATGATTATTCCAAAAAATTATGGATATTCATCCAGAAGACTAAGGATGAAACTTTTGAGAATTTCAAAAGTTGGAAGACTCTGGTTGAAAATCAGACTGGCAGAAAGGTCAAGAGGTTGAGAACCGACAATGGCCTTGAATTTTGCAACGAGGCATTCGACGGTTTTTGTGCTGCCTCTGGTATTGCAAGGCACAAAACTACTGCAAGTACTCCACAGCAAAATGGTTTGGCTGAAAGGTTTAATCGAACTATTTTGGAGAGAGTCAAATGTATGTTGACTAGTGCGGGGTTAAAGAAGGTGTTCTGGACTGAGGCTGTTTCGACAGCAACATATTTGATAAACAGATGTCGTTCGACAGTGTTAGATATGAAGACACCTGAAGAAGTTTGGTCGGGACATCCACCAGATCTCGACAAACTGAGAGTATTTGGCTGCGTAGCCTATGCTCACATTAGGCAAGACAAGGTCAAACCTAGAGCTCTGAAATGCATGTTCATGGGATACCCTGAAGGAGTCAAAGCTTATAGGCTATGGTGCCTAGAGCCGGGTCACAGGAGGTGTATCACCAGTCGAGATGTAGTTTTCAATGAAGCTGAAATGGCTTTTAAGAAAACTGATGTTGGTCAAATTACAGAAACATCTGACGAAGAGCTGGAACAGGTAGAGATTCCTATTGAGGTGGAGCATGTTGATGCTGAATTGCATATCCCTGATGAAGTCGAAGAAGAAGCAGAAGATGCTGAGGAAATTGAGGAAACTGTCGATGACTACCTATTGTCAAGAGATAGGTCGAGAAGAGCCATCAATCCACCTCAGAGATTTGGATATGCAGATCTTATAGCTTATGCCTTAATCTCTGCAAGTGAGGTTCTAGATGAAAAACCTAGAGACTACAAGGAAGTTATGAGGAGTCGAAATAAGACTGAATGGCTGAAGGCCATGGATGATGAGATGAAATCTCTTCATGATAATCATACTTGGGAACTAATCAAGAAACCTGCTGGGGCAAGGCTAGTCAGCTGTAAATGGATTTTCAAAGTTAAGGAAGGAATTGAAGGAGTGACGTCGAAAAGATACAAGGCAAGGTTAGTTGCAAGGGTTTCACTCAGAAAGAAGGTGTCGACTTCAATGATGTGTGTAGCGGGGAAAATCTGAGATATAAGCCATAGGATTGACTTGACTCAATATTTCGTTTGAAATCGCCACCGCGCTTTATTGTTTCCAAAAGAAAAGGGAAAATAACGTAAAACCCAAAGTTTGTTTTTAAAACAAAAAGAGAACTCAGGTTCGGGTGTTGATTATACAAGGGGAAGGTTTTAAGCACCCTTCATATCTGTGGTATTCCACAGGAACCTTTTTGAAAATCTGAGTCGTGTGTGCTAAAAAAGGGTTTGTTTTATTTTAAAAAATAAGCTCGGAAAGACGTTAAGTCTTGTGCCTACATACCTCCTCGATGCAATGGAGAAGTCAGAGCTAATGTAGTTCCGCTAAAAGGGAAAAACGTTTTTAAAACGAATAAACACTTTATCGTCGTCGGAGAGAAATACTCAGCCATTGATCTTGAGCATGAGAACAAACGAGTTCTTTGCATCACAAATGAAAGAAGGGCTCCAACTCGGATAGAAATAAACGAGTATGCCACTAGCTCTCTCACGCGGAAAAGATCTCATTATATCAATCAATTTCAAAATCGTGGGGTATCGCCACTCGTTTCAACAATTAGTCGTGTCTAAACTTTTTGAAAAAAAAGGGCCACTAAGGGCAAAAGATATTTTAAAGAAAGGTTTTAAAAGAGATTTTACAAACATAAGAAGGTTTTTGAAAAAGGGAGAAGATTTTGAAAATCTAAGAAGTGGGAGGAGATGAAGAGGCTAACCTAGTGCATAAAATAAAAGCTAGGGAAAATAACGGTCTAACCGAAGAAGAAGCCAACACTTGACATTATGAGTCAAGGTAGATTGCCCATCCTTTGGACTTATCAATACCAAACCAACACATTACCACTTGGGGATCCAGATGAACTTATTATCTTAGCACCACTTCGCATTAAGCACATTAAAATTCTAACGAAAATTGGGCAGAGTAACGACTATTTTCGGGTAAAATCCTTATATCAATGCCTTGGGATTAACCATCAAGGACTTTCAAGGAAATACCTGCACACACAAACAGACAACAATCCAATGCCAGACAGACAGAACAATCACAGAGTAATAACAAAATAAGGGTCCAGAGGTACTAAGTCCATAAGTCCACATCTCCAAAATGCTCGGGGTAGTAACCAATAGTCCAAAAGAGAGCCTTAAACGTTTTTTAGATTTTTGTTGTTTATTAGTGTTTTAGCATAAAATTAAAGTATGGTCCAAGTGGACAAAAGAAAATAGCGGAAACATAAACAATACGTCCAAATGGACAAAGAAAAAATAGCGGAATATAAACGTGATGAAATGATAAAGTAAAGCAATAAAGCAAAATATAAAGAGCAATATAATAAATTGTGGAAATTAAAGTCAATTGTTAGATGTTAAAGATAACCATCTTGAAGCTTGTCAAGTATGTTATCAAAGTTAGTAAGAAAGATCGATGGTGAGTGAAGGATGTTCTCGGACTTAAATTCAATAGAAATTTATCAGAAGTTTGATAAAATCATAGCAACCACACGATAAACTTCCATAAGTCTTAAATCAACCGCATACAATTCTCTTCCATATTTGATCTTTTTTATTCGGGACACGAAATATTGCGCTATGTTAAGCAGATCGCCAAGTGATTTATGTAGAAATCACCCTACAACGAGGCCGGTCAAAACTTTATGTGCTAATGCATTCGAGAGAAGCGATATGTAGATCACTCTCCGAAAGCAATACCGCACGAAAAGAAAAATGGTGAGTGATCTAGTCTTTACCAAAAATCCATAAGAATTCTCAAGGTATTAAGACTTTCATCAACCAAAATAAAGAGAAACAAAAGATGGAACCACATTAAAAGCTCCTTTCATCCATAATTTCAATCACTTAATTTTGCGGATTTGGATTCTCATCCTATCGACGCCCTAAGTCCATTGAAATTAGAGAGAAATTAGGCCTCTAACTTGTGATTCAAAGAAAAAATCAAAAGAATGGAGTAGAAGATGAGTTAGAACCAAAAACAAGTCAAAAAAAGGCAAAAAACACATTTTGCTCGGATGTAAATCGATTTGCACAGAGTGTAAATCGATTTGCATAACTCTATTTTCAAATCTGCGCAGTTTTCCAGTTGTGTAAATCGATTTGCACCAGATGTAAATCGATTTGCACAACACAGCTTTTCAAAAAAAAATAGCAAATAAAGAGAAGAAAACTTGTTTAAACATAAAACCAAACACCTTGTGATCTTAGATCAATTTGTGCACGAAAATGTATCAAGTAAGCAAGCAAAACTCATAAATGTAGCACCAAAGGTGCATCAAACATAAACAACAATGGATCACATCTTGAATTATGGAAAGGATCTAGAATTTTACCAAATTTTCCACAAACTTTGAATCTTCTTCAAGAACACACAACCACAAGCCTTGATCTCTCACAATTGATGAAGAAAGTGATGTTTAGATGGAGGTTTAGCTCTAAATTAGTGAGGTTCAAGATGTGACTCACTAATTTTTATGGAAGAAGAAGAGAGCTTTGAGTGAGGGGTTTGGAAGGGGTGAGGAGAGAAAGAGCAAGAGTTTTCTTGGCTATCAAAGCTTGAAAAAATGAAGAGGGGAATGGCTCAATTTATAGGAGCTAGGCTTGGGAATTTTTGTGGTTTGGAGTTAGGATTGGAAAATAGAATTAGGCTTGGGAGATGGATTTGGAGCCAAAAAAGAGATCCAATGGTCTTGATGCAATCACATGAGAGTTTATGATCAAATGATGTAGGTAATTAAATACAAGAGCTAAGTCATGCTTCCCATGCTTGCAAATGATGTCAACACTTTCAAAAGCTGAAATTTGCCTTCATTTTTCTAAATTCGCACTGGTGCAATAGATTTACACTTTATGCAAATCTATTTACATTGCTGAAAAAAGGAAAAATCTGGGGCAAAAACAGTTATGTAAATCGATTTGTACATTATGCAAATCGATTTTCACTGATGGCAGAAGCAAATCTGGTGCAGAAACAGTTGTGTAAATTGATTTACACCTTATGCAAATCGATTTGCACAGTGAAATTGTTGAAAAATGCTCTTTTGATGGATATCTTGACTTGGTACCTACAAAACACAAATACACAAAAGCACAAGGCAATATTTTTGGTATTTTGGTTAGTAAAACAATATATACAAGACTAAAACATGGGTGCTCGATGATTCCCTTGCAGATGAAAAGAGCATAACACCGAGAGCAGAGCTTTAAGATGAAACTCTTGATTGATGATTGATATGCAAATGAGGTATGATCTTAGGGTCAAAAATTGGGGTATGACAATGTGTTTTCTCCTGTTGTAAAGCATAGGTCCATTCGAATGTTGCTTGCCATGGTGGCACAGTTCGATCTTGAACTAGAACAGATGGATGTGAAGACTGTGTTCTTGTATGGTGATTTAGATGAAACGATCCTGATGAGGCAACCTGAAGGGTATGTCGAAAAGGGGAAGGAAGATTGTGTGTGCAAGTTAAAGAGATCTTTGTATGGGCTGAAACAATATCCTCGACAGTGGAATAGGAGATTCGACAAGTTCATGGCACGCATAAGTTTCATTAGAAGTCAGTTCGACCACTTCGTTTACTTCAGATTTCGACCTGGTAATTCATTTGTTATTTTGTTGCTTTATGTGGATGATATTCTCATAGCAAGCAACAATGTTGAAGATGTGACGAGGGTGAAGGCTGAACTCAATAAGGAGTTCGATATGAAGGATCTGGGAGCTGCTTCCAGGATTCTTGGAATTAACATTCAAAGAGATAGAAAGAAGTCGAAGTTATGCTTATCTCAAGAGGCATATCTACGAAAGATTCTCGAAAAGTTTGGTATGTCGAATTCGAAGCCAGTTGTGACTCCAACAAACCCTCAATTCAAGCTGAGTATTGATCAGTGTCCCAGTACTGATGTTGAAAGAGCCTATATGAATAGCATTCCGTATGCTAATATAGTTTGTTCTTTGATGTATGTTATGGTCTGTACTAGACCCGACATAGCATATGCAGTAAGTCTTGTAAGCAGGTACATGGCGAATTCTGGAAAGGCTCACTGGAAAGCATTAAAGTGGATTTTAAGGTACATAAATGGGTCTCTGAACAGAGTCCTAATTTATGGTGGAGCCTTGGGTGAAGATAGTAAAGCAGTAATAAAAGGATATGTCGACTCTGATTATGCAGGTTGTATGGATTTCAGAAAATCTATTTCTGGATATGTTTTCACTATGTTTGGCACTGCAATTAGTTGGGAAGCAACACTTCAGAAGGTTGTTGCTCTATCAACCACTGAAGCGGAGTGTATTGCCCTAACTGAAGCTGTGAAAGAAGCATTGTGGCTTGAAGGCTTTGCGAAGGAGCTGAAACTTCAAGGTCGAGGTATCACTGTTAAATGTGATAGTCAGAGTGCAATACACCTGTCGAAGAATTCAGCCTATTATGAGCGAACTAAGCACATTGATGTGAGGCTGCATTTCGTCAGAGGAGTAATCGAGCGTGGAGAAGTCCAAGTGCTGAAGGTTTTGACTGAAGACAATGCTGCTGATATGATCACCAAGACATTGCCGAGTTGCAAGTTTTTCCATTGTATGCAGTTGATAAAGCTGCATGAAGAAAGCTAGTTTGTTCCCTTGATGTAGTAGAGTTAGATCCAAGGTGGAGATTTGTGATATATTGGATCGAACTCTAGTATGGTCGAAGGGTAGTTTCTTGGTTCGACAGTTCGACAGGGTTAAGCATGACGTCGAAGGTTGCTCACATGCTGGTGTCAAAGTGTGCATGCTGAGTCGAAGATGGGTCGAGCATGCAGGTGTCGAAGATGCTAGGGTTGTTAGCATGTTAAATTAGGTTTTAGTGTTTAAACCCTAATTTGTTAAGTTAGCTTGTTTATTAAGTTGGCTTGTGTAATGGGCCTTGCTGAAAAAGCCCATTAGTTAGTATGTTAGGTTTTATTATAAATAACATACTAGTCTCTCATCATTGTAAGCTGCAAATCCTAATTTATGGTGAGAGAGGTTATTTATTATTCTTGTAAACTTGTAATCTTGTTTTAAGAGAAAGTAAAAGAATAGCAGTTATAACCAGTTCTTGTGTTCCTCTTCTTCCTTGTCCTTTATTCTTCCCTTGTATTATACTTTGTTCTTGGCATTGACTTCACAACAAATTGGTGCGGTGAGCATGGATAAGATGCCTTCAACAAAGTATGAGATTGAAAAGTTCACCGGAGTGAATGATTTTGGTCTGTGGCACTTGAAGATGAAAGCCCTACTGGTTCAGCAGGGTTGTTTGGAAGCGTTGAAGGGAGAGGCAGCCATGAATGTTGCATTAACGGCAGCGGAGAAGACAACTATGATCGAGAAAGCACACAGCGCAATTCTGTTGAGCCTTGGTGATAAGGTTCTACGACAGGTATCAAAGGAGACGACGGCATCATGGTTATGAGCGAAACTTGAAAGTTTGTATATGACCAAATCGATGGTAAATCGACTCTACCTGAAGCAGGTTTTGTATTCATTCAAGATGGTTGAAGACAAAGTGTTGGCTGAGCAGTTGGATATGTTCAACAAGCTGATTCTTGATCTTGAAAATATTGATGTAAAGATTGATGATGAAGATCAAGTGTTGTTACTATTGTGCGCTTTGCCTCGATCACATGCTCACTTCAAAGAAACTCTCTTGTATGGAAGGGAGTCCCTGACGTTTGAAGAAGTTCAATCAGCCTTGTATTCTAAGGACTTGAATGAACGAAAGGAGCATAAACCTTCGACTATTGGTGAAGGTTTGGCCGTTAAAGGAAAATTCTTGCGAAAGAATGGTAAGTTCGACAAGAAGGGCAAAAGTCAGTCGAAGTCTTACAGTGGCGAAACATCTGACATTCGATGCTATCATTGTAAGAAGGAGGGTCACACAAGAAAGGTGTGCCTTGAACGTCTGAAAGATCATGGAGGTAAGGATAATGGCAATGCAGCCATTGTTCAAGATGATTTTGAATCATCTGATGTTCTTGTGGTTTCAATCAGTGGCTCGAGAAGAGAGTGGATTATGGATTCAGGTTGCACTTGGCACATGACTCCAAACAAAGACTTGTTCGAAGAATTATGTGATCAAGATGGTGGATCAGTATTGCTGGGAAACAACAAGGCTTGCAAGATTGCAGGTGTTGGATCTGTGAGGTTCAAACTCCATGATGAGTCAATAAGGTTGTTGACTGAAGTCAGGTATGTTCCTGATTTGAAGAGAAATCTGCTTTCTCTTGGTGAATTCGACAAGAATGGATATGTTTTCCAAGGAGAGAAAAGTATCCTAAGAGTCAGGAAGGGTTCGAAGGAAGTCTTGAGAGGCGTGAAGAAACAAGGCTTGTATACCCTTGAGGCTGAAGTTGTAAGTGGTTCGATTTACCAGCGATTTGGTCATATACAAACTTTCAAGTTTCGCCCATAACCCTGATGCCGTCGTCTCCTTTGATACCTGTCGTAGAACCTTATCACCAAGGCTCAACAGAATTGCGCTGTGTGCTTTCTCGATCATAGTTATCTTCTCCGCTGCCATTAATGCAGCATTCATGGCTGCCTCTCCCTTCAACGCTTCCAAACAACCCTGCTGAACCAGTAGGGCTTTCATCTTCAAGCGCCACAGACCGAAATCATTCACTCCGGTGAACTTTTCAATCTCATACTTTGTTGAAGGCATCTTCTCCATGCTCACCGCACCAATTTGTTGTGAAGTCAATGCCAAGAACAAAGTATAATACAAGGGAAGAATAAAGGACAAGGAAGAAGAGGAACACAAGAATTGGTTATAACTTCTATTCTTTTACTTTCTCTTAAAACAAGATTACAAGTTTACAAGAATAACAAATAACCTCTCTCACCCTAAATCAGGATTTGCAGCTTACAATGATGAGAGACTAGTATGTTATTTATAATAAAACCTAACATACTAACTAATGGGCTTTTTCAGCAAGGCCCATTACACAAGCCAACTTAATAAACAAGCTAACTTAACAAATTAGGGTTTAAACACTAAAACCTAATTTAACATGCTAACAACCCTAGCATATTCGACACCTGCATGCTCGACCCATCTTCGACTACAGCATGCACACTTTGACACCAGCATATGAGCAACCTTCGACGTCATGCTTAACCCTGTTGAACTGTCGAACCAAGAAGCTACCCTTCGATCATACTAGAGTTCGATCCAATATCTCACACTATTAATGAATGACTAATGTGTATGGTCTATTATGGGTATGATTTATAATGTATGGTTTATTAATAATAAAAAATTATTCAAAGTTATTGTCAAATGGTGCGAAAATTGTCTTGGGGTTTATTTAAATTTTGAATCTAGATTAACCTCATTGTTATAAAATATACACTTATATTTCAACTGAACCATCTTGTGATGAAACACATACTCAAGCCAATGTGTGGGGTGTATCTAGAGATTGAAATCTGAATTTTAATAGGGTATATCCAGAGATTGAAAACGAGGGTCTCTCTTTGGTGAAATGATTTTGTTGAGGTGTAGTTATTTGGCTTCTATCCCAAATAGTGATTTATGAGGGAAATTTACATTGAATAATCATTTATCCTTTATGCTCAATCGATTATTGGATAATCAATTATCCTTTATTCTTAATTAACTACTTGATAATCAATTATCTTTTATGCTTAATCAATTATTGGATAATCGATTTCCTTTATGCTTAATTGATTATTTCACTTCATGATCGGCAATTAGGGTTTGTAGTCGATTAGTAACGACACACTTTAAAAACTTTCCCTTTCTGCACTATATAATCTCGATTATATGATGCACATAGTTGATTAAGAGCATTAAAAATCTCATGGATCGTTTTCCTTTTGTGCTACATTTTCTCCTATATAAGGAGGGAGCCTCCTCGTTATTTCTCACACCATAATTGAATTTTAAATCATTCTTCTCTCATTTTAACATCTATATCTCTTTTATTTTTTGCTTTAAGTAAAAAGTTGTCTTAGTGCCTTTGTGAGTGAAATACATTTGTGAAATTTTAGTTGTACTGGTGTTCAACTATTTTATCAAATGTATGATTCTCTTGAAGTTTTCTTGGTTGGTTGTTAAGGTTATCATGGTAAAACCTATACTTAGTTTCCAATATCATACGGTGAAAATATCGTTCTTGGTTCATGAGCTTAGCTTGTAAAAAGCTCCATTTTGGTTTGAGGCATCAACCTGTGAAAATCTCTCAATTGATTGTAATAAGGTTTGTGGGCATAACCTGGTGAAATATTGAGGTGAATGATCATGATGCAAAGGAAAATGTTGAGGTATCTGGCCATATTCTGATGTTGAGCATGATCCAACTGACGATCATTAGAGTCTCGCAGTAGATGCGTTCTCATAAGGGTCTTTGAACCTGATAGTGCTGACAGAGTATCGTGATCATGTTGCCTTCCAATTATGGTAGGAAATGTATTAATATTTTAATTTAGTTTTCTTTTATGTATTAGTGGTTAATTTAAAATAATTTATATTATATAAATTAATTTTGACAGGACCACGTTCGGTTAAAGGTACTCATGGAATAAAGCTGGAGAAATTTCTTACTGTGTAGATGCTTGATAAGCCGTTATAGATGTGTCATTACTATTTGTTATTGCAGATTTTATGTTCCATAACTTGTTTCATGCATTTTTGTTGTTGTATTATTGCTTATTCATAACTTATCGTTGCATAACCTCAACATAAACTAAACATCATCTTGACATAACATAATATACTGTTGAATAAGTGTAACATAAACTTAACAACATCTTGCCATAACATAACATAGCACCACATATCATAAACTTAATATAAATCTAAAATAACATGTCACCCTCACATGTTGTGTTGGAATGTTTTAGCATTTTCAAAATATCATTTGTTCATCTTGCAAATGTTGCATCTAACTCGATTGATCCGTTAGGTTCGTAACAGTGAAATGTAATCCATATAAGTCTTATATCATCCTCCATCTAAAGCTCAAATTTATTAAACTTTATGTCAAAGTCAATCTTGGTGAATGGTAAACAAGCTAACCCTTCTTCGATTGTCGTTATGGTGTAAGAGATTCTCGAGCTTAGATTTTATATGTTATTTTCAACAATTCTAAATTCAAATGGAGGAGTCATACCATTAAAGTAAAGATTAAAAGAAATACAGGATACAAATATTGAGTCTGTTTTTTTTAATTTTTTAAAATCACAAGCATATTTATATAAGTTTTAAGTCATTGTCGACCAGACAAAAGTGTTAGTGCAATCTCGACGATACAAAAGTGTTAGTGCAAAATCCTACCGAGCTTCATCCATCCCATCTTTGTTTCATTTAAGATAACTTAAATAATAAAAAAAAATAACCTACTAAATTTTTAAGGGGGTAAGAAAAACATAATATGTCAAATATTCATAAATCTAGTATTCATGAAATACGCGCAATATTTTCAAAATATACGGTAAAAACACGTATTAGATATTATATTTTTTATAAAAATTCATTTAAATTCTTACAGGATCGTTAAAAAAAGTTATAATTTTTACTGAATATTTTCAAAAACTATCATATTTTTTTATTTTTTATTGATGCATGAAGAGTAACTCTTTCAAAATCATGTAAAATTTTGCGAAAAAGGTCCGCATGTAAGTACAAGCCTATACTCACCAAGGAGTTTTCGATTCATGGCAAACATCATAAGTGAACAAACAACAAAAGCACAAGTGAATGGCTCAAGGAAAATCAAGCATTGACTATCCTATAAAGCTCAAATTACTCAACATATGGTTTTGCATCAACTAGGCCGACCCAGTGCATCATTTGGTCGACTCAAATTAAGGCAAATAAAGAAGATACAAACATGCCACTGTTAGGTCGACCCACTCACCTTCCTAGGTCGACCTAAACTGAAGGAATTTACACATGTCATTGTTAGGTCGACCTACCCACACTCCTAGGTCGACCTAAACTGAAGAAATGTCCCAAAAACGTATTTCAACTGACTTTAGGTCGACCTAAACCTTCAACAGGTCGACCTAACTGGCAGCAACTGACTTTAGGTCGACCTAAATCTTCAACAGGTCAACCTAACTGGGAACAATTTCAACTCAACTAAATCTGCTTCTGTTAGGTCGACCTAATAGGTCAACCTATCTGTTAGGTCAACCTAACAGGTCAACCTATCTGCTCAAAAACTGCCAAATCATATGTGTTTTCCTGCATCACAAACCCAACTCCTATATATATATATATATTCCTTCATGTTAATTATTGTCTTTCCAACACCAACAACTGAAAGATACACAAAGGCTTCTCATCTTCGATCATCGACACAACTCCAACACAACTACACACAATCATTTTTGTGTTGAGGGTTTGCGTTCAAGATCGACAACGTCCATGGAACGGAATTGAAGATTCCTAGTGGGTGAAGATTTTTGGGGTTTTTGGTGAATAAAATCTGAGGGTTTTGTCCTCCAAGATTGGTGAATTTTGGGGGTTTTTATCAAGAGGCTTCATCAAGGATCCAGCTGAGTGTGAAAATTGAAGAACAAGTGTTCAAGCAATTCAAGACACTGCAGAAAGGGATCAAAGTGAAGCTCTTGGAAGACCTTGATCTGGCTCAAGATTAAGGGGGAAGAAGATTCAAAGGATCGACAAATTTGGTTTATTGTTTATCACTTTGTTATCTTCTTTGTATAAACTACTTTCAACATTAATGGAAGATTTCCCAATTTCAGTTTGGAATTGGGGGCAGACGTAGTCGTAGCGAGGACGATCGACGAACTGCCTAAACAAATATCGTGTTCTTGTCGCTTTTATCTTTTCATTTACGTTATGTTCGTATTTGGTTATAATTGCAAATTGATAAACGATTCAAGTGTTAAAATTGTGAATTAATAACTTGCATAAACATCACAATTCACCACACATTGAATCACCATCAATTTGAACATTATCACCAAGTGTTTGTCTTTTTGCTTCTTCTATTATCACTGCATTGCAAACCAAGGTTTAACAAATTGGAAGTTAATCGATTTTCTTCAGTGTAACGAATTGATTCGATAACCTATCCTTTCATTGTTAATCCCAATTATTTCGTGGTTTTATCACATATACAACCCTTGCAATAGCGGTCCGGAATAGACGCAAGTCGATTCAGAACCGCTTTCACTTAAGTTTGAAATAATTTCGAAAAACTCTGTGAGATCTATTCACCCCCCTCTAGATCCTTAAGCCTAGCGTCTAACACCGCATTCTCTAATATGTCTGCCTCGCTCCGCCATTTTTATTTGCCAACAATGCATTAACAAGAATTTTTGTAACTTTTAACATTTGTGACTACAGTTCCTGCCTTCTCGTCTCACCCTCATTTTTTCTAGCACGAATCAAGATTTTAGATCGTCACCTTCAACTATACTCATCCCGTCCCGTTTGGGCATACTTGTTTACCACCCGTCATTTTTTAATATCCAAATTACATATTATAATTTTTAATTATTATTATTAAGATACTAATATACTAATAATAATTTATTGTGATTGAAACAAATAAAGTAACAAAATAAATAGATACAACTTAACTAATAAATAGTATTTAAAAAATAAATATCAATAAATAATAAATCAACATGTTATATATAATATATCATACTATATGTTAGTATAAAATAAATAATTATTCAAATATATACATGTGATTTAATTTGATTTTAAAAACTTTCAATTGTGATTTAATTTTCTCTTTTCTTTTTTATTTTTTAAACATAAATTAATTAATAAATTGAATTAACATAATTTTTAAAAATATTATTTTCAAATGTCAAAATTATTCATAATTATTAAAAAAATATTTTCAAATGTCAATATTTCTATTTTCTCACTGAAAATTACCAGCAAAATACATATTTTATTTAGCAATTGTTTTTATTTGAGACACATAATTTTTATTTTCAAATGTCAAATTTTTTATTTTTCTCACGGGGCACTATCAATAAAATATCTACATGTTTATTTAAATAAAATCTATATCATAATATATAAATTTGTAACGGGACATGATTAGTTAAATTCACACAACTTTTTTTTTTTTTATAAATATTGCTTTCAATATTTCTATTTTCTCACTGAAAACTATAAGTAAAATACATATTTTATTTATCAATTGTTTTTATTTGAGACACAAAATTCTTATTTTCAAATGTCAACATTTTTATTTTTCTCACGGGACACTATCAATAAAATATCTACATGTTTATTTAAATAAAATCTATATCATAATATATAAATTTGTAACGAGACACGATTAGTTAAATTCACGCAATTTTTTTTTTTATAAATATTGTTTTTAATATTTCTATTTCTCACTGAAAACTATCATCAAAATACATATTTTATTTAGCAATTGTTAAAATTTTATTTTTCTCACGGGAAACTATCAATAAAATATCTACATGTTTATTTAAATAAAATCTATATCATAATATATTAACGGTACACGATTAGTTAAATTCACGCAACTTTTTTTTATAAATAT
This sequence comes from Vicia villosa, assembly GCF_029867415.1. Lineage (NCBI taxonomy): Eukaryota > Viridiplantae > Streptophyta > Magnoliopsida > Fabales > Fabaceae > Vicia > Vicia villosa. The sequence goes on along the minus strand of NC_081184.1, from coordinate 99,817,332 downwards.
TGCTTTTAATAAGCATTTGAGTATAAAACCACCATACAAAATTATTCTAACCTATACAAATGCATGAATATCATTATTCTTTATACAATTATATTTATCATTTAATATTATAAATATTTAAACAAATTATATATATAATATCAAATAAATGTGATTTACTAGTTCAAATATATACATGTGATTTAATTTGATTTTAAAAACTTTCAATTGTAATTTTAGATTTTTTAAATCGGTCTGTAATTTTTATTTGATCCAGTTTGAATTTGAACAACTTGCCCATTCAAACATTTGACAAAACATGGGACACATTAGCAGCTAATTATAAGCTAAAATAAAAACATCTATTTCCTAGCCACGAAATAACAAGCTCATCATCAATGAACAAGTGACAAGCTACAATCATGTCCTGTCAATATTACTCTTAAAGTAAAGAGCTCCTTAATTTAGGTCCTGTAAAAAAAATCACTTTAAGAGAAGGAATTGGTACAAACTCCTACAAGTATACTCCTAAAGAGGAAACATGTGTATATTCCTCCTAAAAAATATAGGATGTTAAATAATGAAATTGGATTCTTCTCCAAGTAAAAGAACCAGAATCAGTTGCACCTATAGTCCTCCTAAGCTTTTCTGTACAAGAATACATTTGATATATTTTTTCTGCTTTATAATCTAATAACACCACCTATGTGCATTTCAATTCAAAACAGAACTGAAACAAATGTAGAACATAATCTCAACCATAATTCATTGCAGCATCCCGTTGAGCAATGCACAAAAAAATATTGGCATTAATGGTTTGTGTTTTCAAGTGACAGTGCCATTTGTCATGCAAAATGATTCGAACCGAGGCTCTGTTATGTCTACCATTTCCTCTTCTGATGAATGCGAGCTATTAGATTTTGATGCTAAGAGAATCAAACTTTCCATATACTCAGCTGAAACTGCATCTTCTTCTCTATTTTTGTTTCCAAGACTCGGATTGTAATCGGTATCTAGTGGTGATGAATTATGAGCTGGAAATTCACTGGAATGAGCTTGCCTTTTTGTTTCTACATCCTCTGGTTCCTTTACATATCCATAAATAAAAAAAATTCAGTATAAGGTTTATTTTTAATGCAATAGGAGAATGATCTTTGAATGGCAGCGTGATGCGTGACGCAAATAGCTATTAGGCAAGTAAAATATTCATAAAAAATTTGAAAGTTAAGAAACTTTATTAAACTAGAAATACTGTTATAAAGAAATGAAAACATGAGTGCATGTGTTCACCTGAAACAAGCTGGTGGAAATGTTTCTTCTCCTCCTTGACTTGCCTGGTAAAATACTAGAAAGAATTTGAACAACCTCGCTCATAGTTGGTCGAGTGTCAGGATCCAGTAGCAAGCATTCCTTTGCTAGATATGCCATTATATGCACCTCTTCTTCTGGGAAGTTTCCTTTCAATTGTGGATCAACTATCTCCGATATTACTCGCCTGCTATCCTGTAAACGAGGAGAAGCCTAGAACAGAAGAAGTTCAGGCAAGCTATATCAATACTCGGTACATTATAAGATTGCAAAAGAAATGACGATTAAAATTGTAAGTTCAGATTAATTTTATCTTTATGAATTTAATTTGAACGTACCCATATAACAAGACTTTCTTCTTTGCCGGTAGTTTTATGAATAGGATGTCGACCACTGATAAGCTCAAGAAGTACCACACCAAAACTGAAGACATCTGATTCAAGTGAGGCTCTACCAATAATTGCATACTCGGGTGCAAAATACCCAAATGTTCCTTGCATTCTTGCTGGAGAATCTGAACCGCTTGGCAGGTCATCAGATCTCAAGTTTTTCGCCATACCAAGATCGGTTATCTGCAAGTTGAGTATTTGAAGAAAACAAATTATATAAATATGATCATTTATGTACTAGTACATTTGATTATTTAACTTAAACCTTAGTATTCTTATCCAAGACTCATACTTTTGCTTGCCATTTTTCATCCAGAAGAATGTTGGTTGATTTCACATCTCTATGAAGAATTCTTGGAGCAGCTGCTTCATGGAGATATTCCAAGCCCCTTGCTGCTCCTATTGCAATCGTAACACGAGTAGTCCAATCCAGGTATTTTCCAGAAACTCCGTCTAACCAGTCCCTCAAACTTCCATTAATCAAGTACTCAAATACTAGTAACCTCTGCATGTGTTTTCCTTTCGATTCTAAGCAGTATCCAAGCAAAGGCACCAAATGACAATGATGAAGTCGAGATATTAATTCAATCTGCAGAAACAAACAACCCATTATTAAAACCATTACGACTGTTATACAGCAATAAGAAAAAGGTCGCACGGACATTTTTTAGCTAGATATTATAAAACATTACAATATAGCCAAAGTATATTGAATCAATGATACTGCAAAGTTAGGTACAAGTACGACCTCCTTGAAAAATGCAGAGTCTGCTTCTGGCCCTCCTTGATCTTTTAATCGCTTAACTGCCACAATGTTACCATCTCTCAGGCGACCACGGTATACATAACTACTTCCGCCTAGTCCAATAAGGTTGGTAGCTGAAAAGTTATCAGTAGCACTTTCCAGTTCACCATATGAAAATTGAATTATATTTCCATGAAAAGTTTCTTTTTGGCTCCCAAACAAAAAAGAGGGTTTCTTAAAGCAACCTATATAAAGAGAAAAAAAACTAAAGAATTAATACATAATAAAAAATAAACATAATTTTAGAGTAAGCATAGACACTTGTACAAGGGACAGTGAGTAACAATAAACTTACCCGTGATATGACAAATAGGAGAATTCACGAAGAATGTTGTTTCTGGTACTGAAGAAGTTCCTGTCCGGTGACTGATTAGGTTGGCGGTACTACCACTACTTGTTTCCTTATCTACTGAGAATATTGGTGATTGAATAGAGTATTGCTTCCTTCGGTAGACGTAGCATACAATTGTGGTAATCAACGCAATGGTTGTGCATATAACACATATTAATAGGACAATTACAACAACCTTGCTTGAAATGTGTTTCTTTGAACCTAATGATGTGCTGACAGTTCCTGCATAGCACTCAAAAAGTCATAAATTTAATTTCAAACAAATGATTTACTATGAAAGAGCACACAATTTTATCAGTATCAATAATACACAAATAATCTGAAAAGAGGGTAAAAGTTGAAGGAAAAAACTTCAAACTACACAAATATATCAATCAATTTTATGTCTATAATCACTTTTTCCTCCCACTTTTGCATTTAGCTTTGGTGTACAATAATAACAGGTTTAGCACTAATTGTGAAGCAAGCATGAAAAAGCTAGAAAGATACCCCAGGTGCAGTTGCAAGCATGAAAGCACATAGCGCTATGACCATCTTCTGCCACTTGGGGAAATCCATTGGGACCACATATGCATGTCCATATGGATGCATCCTCTTCAGAATCTACAAGGAAGGCAAAATAGTACTATCATATAATTTTCAGATTTTCAGGCTGTGTTTACTATCGCTTCATTTCACATGAAACAAAAGCATATTGCATTCCTAATTCCTTCCATAATCATATCGTTAGTAACCATAACTGATAGAAAAGATGTTAAAAAGATAGATTAACGAAAAAAATCGGCAGGAGGCTCCTGGACCTGTTCCAATAAAGTAACTAACAACATACCTGAATGGCAATCACATGATTTCGAACAATTAGCAAGTAAGTTGCTTTGGTTTCCTTCGAAAGAAGCACATCTACATTTCCACTTGTTTAGACTGGATGTATCAGATGCTTCATCTGCCAAAAAATAATGCCACACAATGAAGGAAAATTAAATAAACAAAAACAGCAAGATTTTCGGTGTCTTTGGCTTTACCTATTTCATCGCATAAAGTAGAACAAATATAATTTAAAAGGTTATACTAACCACAAAAGGAGTGTTGAATCCAGAGCAAACTAATAATAATAGCAAGAGCAATTTTGATCTGTGACTTCATTTATTCAACTCCATACACTACAAGGAAATGAAAGGAAACCGTTTATCCACTGTACATATAATTGGGCAATAATGTTCCTCATCTCAAGAAATAAAGCATATATCTTCGAAAATTTTATAAGACAGAAATTTTATGTGCCGAGAAAAACAAAATCACGAGAAACTGGGGCTACATCATTTCAAATATATTTGTGTGACAGAGAGAAGAGGAGAAGGCAGTAGATTTAACAAGTTAATGGCTAGAATGAATGTAAATATATTTTAAGTTCCATATTGCACACACTCTAAAAATTATACAAATCCTAGAAAAATCAAGTTTTGTGAAGCAACTATTAAAATCTATGCCAAGTTAAAGATCATGTATTAAAAAGAAAAAGAATGAAAGTAGCATCAATTGGTAAACCTGAATTAAATAACAAGGTAAATCTTCAAAAGTCCCTAGTACAATCATCAATAAAAAGGTATAGTGATCCACAGGAGGAACTAATCCAAAAAATACCTGCAGACAAACAGTTATTCAGAAGAAGAAAACAAAAACTGCACACCCTTTGTCAGTTTATATCCTATGCTGCACGAAACAAATGAATGTCGATCAACAATTTCCTGCTTACTAAAGAAATAGGAAGCCATTTTTCATGACATAAGATTTTGTGACCGGTAAACATAATAAAGAGGGTTGGAAGGAACAAATACAGGGTTGGCCAACAAATATCATATCATAGTCAAGTTTATCCATCCTCATTAACACCAAGTACTGAAACAGATAGAAAATGACCGTAGTATGAAGTATTTTGACAAAAAGTACTGTATACCAGCGTTTTCAAAACTGTACTAGACATCGAACTGGTGAGACCTACAAAACACAGTTTAACGACTTTAAACCGGGACAAAACCACTGTCAACCTGCTCAAATAACCAGCTATGCAGATGGTAATGACTCACAGTTTAATTCATTGAACATCCAGTGTGGTTTTTTAAAACATTGTCGTATACACAGAAACATTGAAAACTTGAACATTTAATAGCCAAGATAGTAGCTAGACAGGGTCTGAAATAGCAATAGTATTGAACATCGAGAGTGGCAGGCAAGCAAGGAAATCCAACTACTGATTCGCATAAACATTCAATTAAAGGTAGTTAGAGATGGACCAATGGTATAGTTGCATCATAAATCACACAATAAATGCAACTCAGAGAACTGGTAGAATATAATATAACTCACTTGAGGGTTTGGCTTGAGAATTAATAGCTTCCAAATTCATATATGCAGTCTTTGAATGGATTAAATTCAGCAACTACCAAAAGTAACCATCATGATTTCCAATTCCACCTATAATTCTGCATAGGTTTTCAGAATCATGACCTAATAAAAGCTAATTCTGAAATTTGTATAATTAGAACCAAGTCAAAGCAGCATAAAGATAAAGAAAAAGAAAAAGGAGCTATGATTATTGATTAGCATATGAGAAAGGAAATACTAACAATGTGTAATAATAATATGTAAGTAAAAGGGCTTTTCAAAGTTTGGATTTTTTCCCCTTAAATCACATATGATTTTGATTGGTTTGGAAAGAAGCTAGTTTAATAAACTAAACCATATCCAAAAAAAGCAGAAAATTAGAGGAATGGGATCAACATTCACCAACCTAAGGATTCAATAATATCAGAGAATTAATAAAAGAAGATAGTGACTCATTCCAAATAGTTATAAATGCCACAAACATTTAGAGTTGAAATCAAGGTTAAGAAAGGAACTATATAAGTACACTACCTCTCTCTGATAATAACTCCTTTGCTAACTGAAAACAACACCTTAACCACCATTTTATAGCCAGAACAAAAAATCAATTGTTTTGGAAGAATGAATAAATTCACTCTGAATTAACTATGAAGCACGGTACCGACTCCTACACTGACACGTCGATCTTATTAATAATTTTAAAAAGTGTCGACTTTAAAGAAAGTGACGCAGACACATTTTTTCTGAGATGTCTGTGCTGTGCTAGATAGATAATTTATAATAAATAAAAGTTAAAAGCAGCAAATATTACTTAAATGTAAAGAATAGGATATGGTATATAGCTAACGGCTAGAAAGATAAAGTAAAGTAATGTTTTGTAATTTCTTGAGTGAGAAGATTGGTGGGGACAAAAAAGTAAAATCAGAAAAGGAAAGAGTGAAGGTAGATTCTAAATTTCTAATAACGGATTCGTATAGTGTACACCACTTAACTTTGCTTAAAAGATTTCATACATCTATACTAATATATAATGTATCATCACCATCTCATCTCAGTTAATTTCCAGATGAAAAATAAATAATAATCTAATCTAATAGAAATGAATTGCGGGACCCATTGAACTGCTACACAGTAGCGTCGGTGTTGTGGTGGGTCCACTGGAGCGTTAATTAATTAATTAGCGAATTAAGAAGCTGATTAGCGAAATTAGGATCTTTCTTAATCAGCAGCGACTTTGAGAATTTGGATTTAAATGGAGTAGTTAGAAGTTAGAAAATATATATTAATCCAATCTAAAAATGCAATTATGCAATTGATTCATGTTAATCTTAATCATGCCTAACATAGAAAAAACTCTAACTAACTTTTAGAAAGAATAATAATAAAAAAAGTACGAGTTGGGGGGGATGGAGCAGTAAATAAGCACATTGTTTTGGTAGAAAGAGAAGGTACCTGAATTGAAGGAATATTTGGTTGTGGTATTTGTGATGAGATCTGGTAGATAGAGGTAGAAAGGTAGAATATGGATGAGTGAAAATGATGAAGATGAAGAAGAAGAGACTGGTTTAATGGAAGAGTTTAGAGCGTAGTGAAACAAGAGTGCTTCGTGGCATACAGTGCTGGCTTAGTTCTTAACTCGTATGGGTCATATTCGTTTGCTTATACGTTCATGTATATCATGAAATTATTTAATTTAATTAAATAAATTAAAATAACGAAGCATTGAATATCACGTGACTCGTCGCACTCTTCGCGATGCATGTTTTCTTTTCTTTTATTTTTTTTATAATTTGAAGAGAGAAAAATATATAAAAAGTAAGGTCGTGATTTAAGAAAACTCTGGAGTTCAAAGTTTGATTTGAAATGAGAGATATGAAGTTTAGATCTGGTAGAAAGAAAATGGATGCATATATATAAATAATATCAGCTGTTTTTCAGTTTTGTATATAAAATGAAAGACAATTTGTAAATATGGTCAATTCAATATTTAAATCACCATCTTTTCCAAAAAATATATATTTAAGTAGCCACAATTAAATCAGTTATTGCGATGACAATGGATATGCAATGGGAAAATCCTGAAACTATAAATCTGGGTTTTTGTGGTGATGCAGATTTTCAACGTGACTTTTGTTGATATCATGCATAGGGGTGGAAATAGGCCAGACCGATAACAGGGGCCTACAGGCTGGCCTATAAAGGCTCAGGCCAGGCCACACATTTTTTATAAATAGAAAAGGTCTAGACTTTTTTATAAGCCTATTTAGTTAAAAAGGTTAGGCCTTAGGCCCAAAAAAAAAGTCTTTTAAGCCTATCAGGCCGGCCTATTTAAATAAATATGAATAATTTTGTTATTATCATTATGTTATGTGTTGTACTTTGAATTAAAATACATAAATAAAACTCGGTTATCTTAAACAACTTTTGAAAATAAGATGAAAACACATGATGAACATTGTTTTCATATGTTCTCTTAAACAAATAGTCTTCCTAACTTATGCTAATAGGTAAGTTAAAATAAGTCAATGCAAATAAATTTTTAGTCTCTTGGTATTTTAGTTAGTTGGTTTATTTAAACATTATTTTAGTTAGCATGTCAAAACATATAGGCTTTTATGTAGGCTAACAGGCTAACCAGGCCTTCGAAAAGGCCAGGCTTAGGCCTAAAAATAAGCCTACGACAGGCCAGGCTTAGGCTTCGATTTTTTTTGACAGGCCAGGCCTAGGCTTGGCAAAGCCTAGCTCGGCCCAGCCTATTTCCACCCCTAGTCATGCAGAACCAAACAAGCTTTTTAACTTAGCCCGAGGTTTCTTAAATGACAGGTATTTTTTTTTTAAAATCTACCGTAAATAATAATTTGGTTGTCTTTTGTTTTTAATTTTGATAAGTTTTAAAAACTCATTTATGTTGCTAAGAGATTATTTGTTGAGGCTCTCAATGGGTATCTTATTTGAAATTTTTACACTTTTAAAATAATGATTAATTGTGTTGATTTCAATGATTAAATAAATGTTATTTATTAAAATAATTTTATTAATAATAAGTGGTGGAGTAGTTATATGATTTAAAATACATAAATAAGAAATAATTAAGGATAAATTAGTGCAAAGAAATAATAAATATTATAATAGAAAAATAATTTAAGACAAATAAAAATAAAAAGAAGACGCCTAATGTAAGATGGAGGAAGTAGTATTTTTTGGTAGTTCTTTAAAGGTATTTAGTAGCATTGTTTAAAATTGTACAAAGATAATATCAAGCACACAGTTTACAGAATAAAACTCTAGTGTATTCTAGTTGTGTTCGTTGTTAGTCGGTTGTGTAGTTTGTTAATAGTTAGTTACAAATTACTTGCTGCTTAAGTAATGATGACAACTTCATGCATAGATTTTATATATAAGTGCAGTTATGTTCAATAATTGAATAAGAGAATATTTTAGTATAACAAGTAGTATCAGAGTCGGGTTATGATCATCTCTAACTAAAAATCGCAATATTTCAGTTACAACCACTTTTCTCCCTCTCTTTCTCCATCATCCCTTCTCCTTCATTAAGCACCATCACCATTGTATTTCTTCTTCATAATTTTTCTTGCATTTTGTTTATTCTTCCATGCAATCATGATTAAACCTACATAAGATATATTCATTTAACCAACCATTCCAAGATTTGACAGTTGTTATGATCATTGATCTATGTTAATGGAGAATTTGTTTTGATCAAATAAGTATTGGGGATTGATCGAAAATGGAATCATAGAGGCACTTGCAGATGCTACTCAAGAACAATTGAAGGTTGTGGAGGAAAGCAAATTGAAAGATTTGAAGGCTAATAATTAGTTGTTTCAAGTCATTGATAGGTCAATCTTGGAAACGGGGTTGAGGAACAATCTTCTCAGCATTGGACAACTTCAACAGAAGAGATTGAGAGTGATTTTCAAACATGACTCTTGCCAAATCTTTCATGAAGAAGGACATAATCTTGACTACTCCTATGCCCCATAATATGACGCATGTGATCTATGCACTAATCATCATGCCAAAGTGTTTTTCAGAGTTATACCACCAAACAAATGAAGTCTCAATTATAGCATATCGGGTATGCACATTTGAGTGTCAAGGGACTAGAGATGCTTAATAATAAGGATATGGTGAAAGGTTCGCCAAGCCTGGTGAACACAAAAGAAAAGTGCATCAATTGCTTGATAGGCAAGCAACATAGAGAACTAATACCTAAACAAGCAAATTGGATAGAAAGTGCAAAGCTATAACTTATTCATTGTGATATTTATGGACCCATCAAGCTTAAATCACTTGGATGAAATAGGTACTTCATCACCTTCACAGATGATTTCAGTAAAAAGACACGGGTCTATTTTTTTAAAGAAAAATCTAGTCCCTTTTGTGTGTTTAGATTATTCAAAACATTGGTTGAAAAGGAATCTAGTGCCTTTTGTGGAGTAAAGCCATCAATTCATCATTTTAGAGTAATTGGTTGTGTGGTACATGCTCATGTTCCTGATGCACAAAGGAAGAAAATGGATGGCAAAAGTGTTCAATGTATAAATCTTGGTGTGAGTGAAGAGTCCAAAGACTACAAATTTTATGAACCAAATGTAGGAAATTTCATCATTAGAAAATATGTAGTGTTTGAAGAGGAAAAGAGTTGGAATTGGAGTAATAAAGATCAAGCAAACATAAAAGACTCACAGGTTCAAATTGAGGAAGAAATTGAAGTTGAACAAAAAGAAGATGCAGATGTAACTACTACAAGAGTAGCAGAAGATACACTTGAAGCACCCACTTATGATCAAGGTAATGAAGAGAACAATGGAGGAACAAAAGCAACTAAAGAATCTGAGCCAAGCCATAGAATTAGGAGACCTCCAGGGTATCTTAATGACTGCGTAACTAACTTAGAAAATGAAGAAGAGAATCAACTACATAACCATGCAGCTTTTAGCTCAAATGATGATCCTACTAGCTATGAGGAAGTTGTCAAGTTTGATGTATGGAGAAAAGCTATGGATCTTAATATAGTCTTTAGAGAGGAATGACACTTGGGAACTGACCACACTTCCCAAATTTTCAAAAACTGAAGTGGATTTACAAAACTAAGTATAATGAAAAGGGTGAGGTAGACAAGCACAAGGCTATATTGGTAGCTAAAGGGTAATCTCAAAGGCATGGTATTAACTTCAATGAAGTATTTGCACCTGTGACTAGATGGGAAACTGTCATAACAATACTTGTAGTTGCAAATCAAAAGTGGTGTGTATTCCAGCTAGATGTGAAGAATGTCTTCCTACATGGTGAGCTCACTGAAGATGTGTACATAAGCCAACCTATAGGATATCACAAAGGCAAGTTTGAAATGGTGTATAAGCTAAAGAAAGCATTGTGTGGCCTTAAACAAGCTCCAAGGGTTTGGTATAGCATGATAGAATCATATTTCAGTTACTATAAGTTTTTGAAATGTCCCTATGAGCATGCCCTATTTGTCAAACATGGTACTATAGGAAGAATTCTCATTGTCAACCTATATGTGGATGATCTTATTTATACAGGCAGTGATTTTCAAATGATGAATGAGTTTAAGCAATCAATGAAGGGAGAATTTGCAATAACCGACTTGAAAAGGATGAGATACTTTTTGAAAATTAAGGTAAAGCAAGGTAATGATGGAATTTTTATCCATCTACAAAGATATGCAGCAGGAGTTCTAACATGATTTGGCTGGGAAAAGTGAAATAAGGTATGCAGTCCTATTGTTCAAGGTTTCAAGTTGGTTAAAGTTGGAGGAGGTAAAGCTTTTGATGCCTCAGTTTTCAAGCAGGTGGTAGGAAGTTTGATGTATCTTCTAGCAACAAGACATGACTTGGTATTCTCAATGTGCCTGGTTGCAAGATACACGGTAGGAAAAACACCTCGAGTTATGAGTTTAAGATAGGCTCATGAGCAGTTCCATGGTCCTCAAAGAAGCATTCGATTGTCACTCTATCGACAACTGAAGGAGAGTTTGTAGTTGTATCCTCATGTGATTGCCGAGGAGTATGGGTGAGAAATGTGTTGGCTCACTTGAAGGTTCCTTAGAAGTAACGCTCAATCAATTTTTGTGACAACTGTTCCTCAATCAAGCTGTCAAAGAATCCTATCATGCATGGAAGGTGTAAACACATAGATGTTAGATTTCATTTTCTCGGGAACCTGACCAATGATGGAGTTGTAGAGTTGAAGCATTGCAACACTTGTGAACAGCTGGCCGACATCCTTACTAAGCCATTAAAGCTTAAGTCATTTGTCAAATTGAGGGAGGGTTTAGGAATTAAAAATTGTCGTGTATTACTTGACTTCTTGTGATAGAAGTCAAAGTAATGAAGGTTTGTATTATATTCTAGTTAAGTTAGTTGTTAGTCAGTTGTATAGTTTGTTAAGAGTAAGTTACAAATTACTTGTTGTTCAAGTAATGATGACAACTCCATGCATAAATTGTATATAAGTGCATTTATGCTCAATAATTGAATAAGGGAATACTTAGATCTAACAAAAACAACACAATCAAATTGAACTGTATTCAACGATATTTTATTGTGTTGTAGGCATTGTTTTAAAATACACCCTCAAGTATAGTTGAGATAACTCATAATAATTTTTCAGATATAATAAATTTTTCTCAAAAGACAACTATTTTCAAAGGGAATTTCAAGAAACATTCAAACAATTGAACGATTATAAAAGGAAGAAAGGGTTACAATAACTCAAAGCATGAAAGAGTGTGAAGAGAAAAAATTATGAATTTTTTTGTGTGATTCGAAAAGTGAGCGAAGCTCTCTATTTATTAAGGTTATCAAAATCGGGCCAGGCCAGTCGATTCAACCGACTGGACCAGGAACCAGACTTATTTACGATCTGTTTCAATCTAAAAATTGCCTTTATTAAATACCAAATTTTAAACTAAAAATCATAAAGAAACCGATAAAACCAGAAACCAAACTAGTTTTGAGCTTGGACAATTTAAATTTTATATTTAAAATTTTTTAACAAAAATAAAACTAAAATGTCAAAGGAATTGCTAATTCCACCTTAAGTGGTGGAAAATCTCCCTATGAAAATTTAAAATGTACTTCTGATTTTGGAAATGCATTTTCAAACGCACCCTGAGTCTCACCAAAACACGTCCTAATTGAAATTTGTTGCGGCGGGAAATTTTGAGATTAAGCTATTGATTAACTTACCTCGAATGAGTAAGAGTCGTCACTGAACTTTATTGTTTCCAACAAAGGAAAATATCAATAAAACCCTAATAAAAGATCTAGATACGGAAGTCGATTACGCAAGGGGAAGGTATCAGCACCCCTCACGTTTGTGGTACTCCACAAGATCCACTCTTGTTGTTCTAATCAATGGGTGTGTATATCTATAACTTACTTGCTAAGGGAAAAATGCATGAATCATTTAATTAAGGGAAAAAGAAAAGTTTTTTATTATTGAACTCGCCACAGTCGTGAAACCTTGTGCCTACGTATCTTCATGGTGCAATGAAGAAGTTAGAGCTTTGTAGTTCATCTTAAGAAGGTTTTGTTTGTTGGTGTTTCTTATGGATGATGTTAAGTTCGCATTCTAACAGTTAACATTTACCACTCGACCTTTGGAGACTTACGTGTTGTTGTATTGTGTAGAATGGAATTAACATACCCTTTTTGGAAAGGTTTTAAAGAGAAAAGCCCAAGAGGGCAAAAATGATTTGGATTTGGTTTGTGTTTTTGTTAGGAGAACTATCTTAAGTGGCTCCCTTAAACAAGGGATACTTAAACATTTCCTCCTTTAATTTTGAAAGTGTTTGGGATATGATTAAGTGTTTTGAGGTTTTGATTATGAAAATGTTTTAGTATTAAGAGAGTGCAATTCAAGAGACTAAGAGGAGATTATGATCCTAATTGTTCTCATGTATGATGAACTTAGAGTTGAGATTGAAGAGGGAGGACTAACCTAATGTTATCATGCATTAATGGTCCTAAAGTTTGGATTGAATGGGAATAAATATCCTAATGTTGTCATGCTTGGATTAGGAATCCTAAAGTCTACCTCAAATTCATCCTTAATCAAATGTTAAGTTTGAATGAGTACCTAAGGGAACATGTGAATCAAGAAAGCAATCAACAAGTAGATAAACAAAAGACAAAGTCAAAAGTGGACTATACAAATCTCAAGGATGAACATCAAAACCCTAAGTAAAAGGAATGACCATCTAAACCCTAATCATCTAATCATACCCAAGATGGACATTTAAACAAGTATTCAATAACATCGAGAACAATGATCAAGCAAATACAAGTATACACAAGTAATCATGCCATGTACCCAAACAAGATAAAGCAAAGTCAAGACAATGGGTCTAACAAGAAGTCAAGTATGGAAAGATCAAGTATGGCTCAACGTAATTCAAATAAATTAATAGGTGTGTGAACATGGTGGGCATGTGTTAGTAATCATGTAAACATAGATGTATGTGTGTGAGCATGTCAAGTATATGAGCATAAGTGTGTGTGTGTGTGTGTGTGTGTGTGTGTGTGTGTGTGTGTGTGTGTGAATATGTCAAGTATGTGAGCATAGATGTGTGTGTGAACATATCAAGTATGTGAGTAAACAAGAAGTAATGATCAACACATCCACATAATGACAAGGAAAGATAAAACATGGGTTATTTAAACATGGTGAGATCAAGATTAAACCCTAATGTGGGTTAATATGCATACAATTCAAGGATAAACAAAGAGATCATGTTAAAACAAATTTCAATCTTAAACCCTAAAAGAGGAAAGTTATGCATCAAATAATCAATTATCAAAGTCAATGAAATGAACATTAAAGCATGTCAACCTTAAAAACCCAAAGATCACTACATCAACCAAGACAAAGCAACAAGACAAATAGGGTTGATACAACATTCAAAGACATCATTTCAAGCAAATTCAAGTTGTAACCCTAACTTAGGCATCAAGAGCAATCAAGTACTAAACACAATTAAATTAATCAAGCATCAAGATGGAAAGCATCAAGGACATGTTATGACATGGCATTTAGCAACATAAAGATAAAACATCAAGGAAAGGTTGGAAAAAGATCAAGAACAAACTTATATTTTTATGGTTTTTCTAAGTAACCAACATAATTTAATCAAAGTACTAAAAGTATGTGAACAATCATCAAAAATATTTTGGGACATTTCTATGTGGTGAGAATAAATTAGAAAATTATTTTTGACAATTTTCGGTTATTTAAAATCAAGAAAACCCTAATTTTTAATTAAATTATATCAATTTAAACATTTTTTGTAATTTTTATATGAATTAAAATAAATGGTGAAAAGAAAATAAAATCAAGATGAAAATAATTATTTTTGAGTTTATAAAAATATTTGGGAGAAAAAAAATCAAGTTTGATAAAATAAAAGAAAAAAGATTAAAAAGAAAAACAAAATAAAAATGGAAAAAGAAAAGAAGAGAAAGAAAAAAAATGGGGGGGGGGGGGGGGGCGGGCGTTGCGGTCGAACCTATGTCCCTCAGGTCAACAACCAAACACACCAACCACTACGTTACATGGGGCGCATTCATACATAATATGCATTGAATAAAATATAACTCAAAGCAAGTCACTGAATTCAAAAAAAACATGCCCGCAACCTGCCTTCTTCTTCCTCGTGATCAAGCTTGTACACAACAATGGAGGTTTCACGAATTTGAACCAAAAAAGAAAAGTAAATATACTATCTTGCTTAGAATTTCATAAGGATTCCAAATATACCATTA
Organism: Vicia villosa; assembly: GCF_029867415.1. Taxonomy (NCBI): domain Eukaryota; kingdom Viridiplantae; phylum Streptophyta; class Magnoliopsida; order Fabales; family Fabaceae; genus Vicia; species Vicia villosa. Next base: position 99,802,308 of record NC_081184.1, on the reverse strand, counting down.
ACTTAAATGGAAACTTAAATAATAACAAGAATTTAATAAAAAACTTGTAAACCCTAAAAATTTTAAAGTTAAATTAAATAGCACACAATATCAATTAATCAGTAATATGTTAGGGTGTTCATTCCCCACATCAAAGCAGGCATTGTGGTATCGAGAAGTGTTTAAAATGATGCATGAACATGAGAGTTCGAGGTGCAAAGAAAGTTACCTATTAGAGAAGGTCCAATGCCTCATTACAGGTACTTTTCAAATGAAATAACGATCCAATTAGCTTCCCTGACGTTCTAGGAGTGTAATGGTATGCTTAGTTTGTTTTGAAACTCGTTGAATCTCTCCACCCAAGTCAACTTACAGAGCTATTTAAAGCGAGGTTGGGGGAAGTGTTTAGATAGTTACAGTGATGGATTAATGCATACAGTAGCTTGGTTATGGTGTGTGGATGGTCTTTGGATGAAAATTTCAACAAAAACTTGCAAGGGAAGCAAGATTCAAAGAAATGGATTTTGAGAGCTTCAATGGAGTTTTTTGAGTGGAATGTTGTGTTTACTGAGGTGTGTTGAGGTCTCGAACTTGGATCTCTATTTATAGAGGTCCTAGGGAGGGTTTGTGATCAGATGCGCTTCCATTCTGTTTGGTTCGGTTGAGTTTGAACAAGTTGGTTTCATGATGTATCATGTCCTTAAGCCACAACCTTGAGTTTTTTAGGGTGGTTGAAGAGATTAGGGAGCAGTAGAGGAGTGTGCTCAGAGATTAAGATGGAGTGAAATCAGAGGTTAAGCTTTTTCACAAAGTTAACTTGTGATTAAAGTGACCTTTATGGAAATGGATATGAAGTTTATATAAAATGCTCCCTAAGTGGAATGGATCTTTGGATAATGCTTGAACCAAATGTGTAATGCACCAAAGGTATTTGTAAAACTCTCTTCTTGCTGAGATTTAGAAGAAATGTAGGTCTGAAATCAAAGATCTTGAGGTATGTCATATGTTTGGACATGAAATGCAACATGTTTTGGACTTTCAATACAGCTGTAACATGCCATCTTCCCCTCTTCGAAACTCTTAGCTCAAGTAAGATAAATTCATACTCTTGTATTCTTTGGAAAGAGGACATAACACACTACAACTTTCATGTTGATCACTTTCATTGAATCATCTTGGACCATGAAGAAAACTGACCAACAAAATGAGATGCTGAGACTGTGAAACACTTAGAAAAATTTTCTAAGAGTTTGGCCATTTTGACAACTTTGAAACCTCAACTTCAACACTTCATATCTTCCAATTTCCCTGAGCTTTTTAGACCATTCTTTCCACAACAATGAAATATCAAATGTCATCTTTAAATACATCCCTTGAGCATGAAAAAAATGGTGGCTTGAATTGATCACAAATTGGCCATAAAGTCATGTACTTGGTAAGGTCAAAACACTTAGAAATTTTTCTAAGTATTTGAGATTTTCAACACCTTGGAATATCACCTTTGGCCAACTATTTTGAGCACTTTAGGGATCCTTTTGACCTCAAATCTTCTTACCACATTGAATTATGTCAAGATAGCATTCCAAAGAGTTCTTGTTTGCAATTTTTGGATACTTGAAGAGCAAGTTATGATCTTGAAAAGTAAGCTAGATGAACATAGATTTTTGTACTTCGAAAATTTACCAAAACCCTAATTTTGATCTTTTGCTTGGTTTTCTTGTTTATGCTTGATCAAATGCACATATTGGCCATAGTTTCATGATTCTTGACTTGAGAAGTCCATGGTTGATCAAAACTCTCAAAAGTCAAACTTTGACTTTGAGCAACTAACTTTGTATCAGATGAATCAAGTGATTTTTAACCAATTGGAATCTTGTGATCATGAAGTAATGTTGAACACCTTGAGAGACTTTAAACGCCGATGAAATGATATCCTTGAAGATCCCCTTGAGTATTGTACCTTGATGCTCAAACCTTAATCATGATTTTATCGGATGAAGGGCTAAAACCCTAATCTCCACACACAATGTCTTAATGAACCAAAGACTTGGCCAAAGAACAACTTGAGGTGCTTGAGAACCCTAAATCCAATCAATGGTGTCTTATTGTGTTGATAGATTCCAAACCCCAGTTCCATAGAAGCATCTGGTGAAATAATTGATGAAACTCTAGCATTGAGGAGAGATTGATCCTTTTGATGATGATGATGATGATGATGATGATGATGATGATGAATCAAACCTTGAGAGACAAGTCCTCTTCTTTTAAATGGAAAACTCAAATCACAAGAAACATAATGTGATCTCACGCCTTGTATGCATGATTGTGGTGTTATTGCCCTAATAGATAGATGTAGATGAATGTGAAGCATAAGTCAATTGCGATTGAAATCAATAAGGAAAATTTTTGGGTACAACAAAACGGAAAATTCTTAGGTGGACACATACCTAAGAAATTGTTTTACACACAACCAATCACAGAATTTTAATTAATTAAAAAATAAATATTGATTTTTCTCGCTCCTTCATAATCTCAACCACTCCATGAATTCAATTAAAAGCAAAATTAAAATAAATTTAAAAAGTACTCTTTCTTATTGGTTGTTCCTAAGAATGTGGATTTAGGGTCATGTCCATGCAATAATTGCTCCATCAAAACTCACACCATTTTATTCTAAAACTTAATCCGAAGATACATTTCTATTCACCCTATATTAATTTACCCCAAATCTATACTTAAATGAGACACCCCCTTCCTTTTATAAAAAAAAAATAGTCTTGAAAATTTACTTCCGGAAACTTTTAACTACCAGAGCACATTGTGTAGACCGAGATTTGTCACATATGTTATTCACATTATAAAAAAAAAAAATAGTCTTGAAAATTTACTTCCGGAAACTTTTAACTACCAGAGCACATTGTGTAGACCGAGATTTGTCACATATGTTATTCACATTATAAAAAAAAAAAAAATAGTCTTGAAAATTTACTTCCGGAAACTTTTAACTACCAGAGCACATTGTGTAGACCGAGATTTGTCACATATGTTATTCACATCATCCCAATTATTGATATTGAAATTGACCCCAACCAGTGTCAAATCTATGATGCATAATGTTTAAATTGACCCCAACCAGTGTCAAATCTATGATGCGTATTGACATTAAAAGAACAAATGAGACGAAGATTATTCTGTCTCTTGCACATAGATGGAAGAGAGAAACTCATCCTCTTCAACTGCCAAATCTGCTGACATGCAAGTGTTTTACTATGGCTGAATCATCAATCTTAAGAATAAGAGGGAAGACACAATAAATCTACATAAACCTACAAATGTCTTAATTCATTTATTCTTTCTCAATGCACAAATACCAACCATGCCTAATTTATTCTGCATTAAATGTTTCTGAAAGTATACTTCTGAATTTATTCCAGAAGTATGATTTTCTTTGTAAGTTCATTAAATAATGAATGTATCTAGTCTACATAAAATATTAGATACATTCATTATTTAACGTACTTTAAAAAAAATATTTGCTTATAAAATGGCCAGAGGGAGTATGTCGTTTTTTCTTTACGATTTTATAAGAATAGTCATTCCTCTTAATGCTATGCACCTGAAAGAGACTAAAGTAACAAAATATAAAAGAGTAAAAAGCCAGAGGAAGATTATATCATATCAATATGCATATAATAATCAAGTGAAAAAACTCACCAGTGTGCAATGCAATGCAATTCAACTGAAAACATTAAATTATATACACATCACTCAATCACACTTGTCCCTTTTCGCCATTATCTGCATAACCCAATTATCCCACCTATGCATTTACACTTTATACTTGGCAAAAATCAGGAATTTTTTTATATATCCCCCCAAAATCTCTTTCCTGTTAATTATACCCCCCCTCACCTTAACCAAAATTAAAAAATAAAATAACAATAATCTTAAAGGGTCTTCCTTCCCACAAGTTTATGTATATGCTAAGCAGAATTTTCGAATTCCATTGCTATTATCATCGGCTTTTGTGCCTCTCAGGAAATGATTTAGCAGGTTGAAGGATTCGCCTCAGTGGAGCACCAAACACCATAGTCTGTGAACGTGTCACCATATCAACCATCGAAGGAGTTTGATACGATTGCAGAAGAGTTGTGCTGTCGGTTGAATCGCCTCGCGCTGTTGCTCTTTGCGCTGAATGTGAGCTCAATCCTGATAAAACGTAAGCTCTTCCGGATTGCTCGTAGATATGTTGGTTTGCCATTCTCTCCTGCATTTCTTTAAGTTCTGCGGCAAGTGAAACGCATAACCGATCACCCGATATAGCTGAAACAGATTCGGACAATGTCTTATGACAGGTATCTAGGACGGAAACTGCAGAAGATAGTTGGCCGCGTTCAGCTGCGATTCTTGCCTCGGACATTGCCTCGGCTGCTTGAAGCCTGTTCCGCTGTCTGTCTACTTCAATTGACACGACTAGTTCTTTACTTATGTTTGGTCTCTCGATTTTTACTTCACTAGTTTCTTCCAATGCTGCCATTTCCTTTGTTATAGGGTCTCTGTAAAAACCTTTAACATTCAACAATGACATCTCATCATTGGAACTATCAATTGGAACATTGACTGTCACCAAAAAGTCCCTCTCTTCTTCGGCATACAAATCTCCGACATTAATCGAAGCCATTCTTCCATCGGTCGTCAAACTTGTTCGATAACTTCCTGCTTTTACTGAACTAAGTTGCACCCGAGGATGAACACACCTTATATCTAATTTTACCTCCTGCACTACTACACTCAACAGTCCACCGATACACTGCGCAAACGCGTCCTGAATTACTTCCTCAGCTTCAATAAAAGAAAATGTACCTCCTGATATTTCGGAGATTGAATGCATTGAAGTAGCGTCGTGGTCAGCACCGAAGCCGAATGCATGCACAGGTATCTGCAAGCCCAGACTGTTATTATTACGGTGAATGGTGTTAGGGACAAGTGACTGGTAATCTGCTCCGACACCTGGTCTGCTATTAACTGTGTATGTATCTTGTCCATCCGAGAGTAATATGATGCTACAAACTGGATTCTTCCACCGACGATCGGAAAACACTTTGGCACCTTTCCTCAAGCCTTCGGCAATGTTAGTTCCGCCGTTTGAAACCAAAGAATTAACAGCTTGTAATGCCTCTTGCCGTCCGATATCAGTCATCCTCCGAAGAGGAAAGATGCGGCGCGCTGTGGAGGAGAAGGCGATGACAGACAGCCGGTCTGAGGGACCCATATTCTGAATGACAAAACCCATAGCTCGTTTTAGCAATGCAAGCTTAGTACCTAACATGCTGCCACTTACATCAAGGACCGTAACAAGGTCAACCGAAGCGCGAGAATTTTCAACCGGAGGTGGTGATGAATCTGTATTGTTTCCAGAAATATTTAGTTTACTCTCCGACTGAGGAGCTTTCAGATGAATTAACACTGCAAATCCATCACGAGAGGCTGATTTTGGAACAGATGAAACCTCAGGATATGTTCTGATCTCAACTTTATTCATTATATTGTTACGATCAGTCTCGTTACTATTATTGTTGCAAGGAATTGAAGTGTGTTGATCAATAGTTTCATCGTCATCAAATATAGCCGGTTCGGAAACATGATAAAGCGACGAAATCTGTCCGCCTGCATTTACTTGAGTCGGAGAAGGAAGCCTCCTTACGGCAGCCGGCCACCCATTATCTCTTGTTAATTGACTGCTTCGAGGATGTAAATCCGGGCTCTGAAAAGGAACCTCTTTCCACTTTGCTCGACAAACAGGGCAAATTTGGTTCCCGTGTTTTACATTGGAAGTGATACAGTGGAAATGGAAAGAGTGAGTGCATTCTGCAGTAAAAATGGCCTGGCCATTCCCTGGTTTCAACGAGTTCAGGCATATTGCACAATTTCCCTGCAGATCATATGGATACAAATCTCAGTACAAGAAAATATTACAACTGCCATTATGATGTCCTATATTTTTTACATTATCAGTGTCAGTGTATGAGTCGTGTCCTAGTGTCTGTGTTGGATTGGAGTCTCTGCTTCATAGCTAACTACTAAGCGTTATTTTGGTTTTGCGGTAACAAAATTTGATTTTGAATGAAAACATTATTAGTAAGCAAAGAAATTTCACTTTCACTAATAAAAAAACATGTCCATTCTAACTTAAAATAATGAAAAGAAAAAGAAGCAAGTTCACAAAATAGGAAAATCTAAACAGTGGCACAGTAAAGTGGACTTAAAAGAATGCAATATTTGCAAAGGTCACTATTAGCACATTATAGTGTCTCTAACACTGCCTTCTTGTCTCAAAGTAGGTCCACCCCACTAATAAGACCAATGCATAAAAAGATGAAATAGAATATAACCCATCTTTACCACACATTCCCACTTAGATGCCAAGATTCTCAATCAAATCTACCACATATACTACAAAGATTAAATTAAGGTCAACGTTTAGTGGTCAAAACCTTTGAGTACACCAAAGGATAATAATCAACATAATAACCACAATACTTTAAAAAAATCAAAAAGACAAAGTCTCTAATCACAGCTCTAGAAAATTGATGCTTTCTAGACATTTGACTAATAAAATATAGTAAATGACATCGAAAGAAGGAGAAATCAAAGATGATTTATTCAATGATGTAGCATTTTAATTTATTTTAGTACACTATTTTATATTGTCTATCTTACAAAATTCCAACTTTTACTTTGTCCACAAACCTAAATTTCACAATCAATGGTTATGGGGTCATTTTGTTTTGTCTATGTCCTCATTCTTAGAATGGAAATTAGCTAAAAATAATCCGACACTTCAAATTGAAAGCGTGTCTGGTATCTAACCGATGTAATTATATTCAATCATGCATATTTTTTCAAACTACTATCAGTGTTGTGTCTGGTATCTAACCGATGTAATTATATTCAATCATGCATATTTTTTCAAACTACTATCAGTGTTGTGTCTGGTGTTGGTGTCTAGATGTAATTATATTCAATCACGCATATTTTTTCAAATTATTATCAGTGTTGTGTCTGGTGTTGGTGTCTAGATGTCCGAAGTTTATAGGATAGGATATATTGCACTCACATCCACAAACTTGAACACTAAATAAGTAATGGACAACACATGAAGAAGTGTCTTAAATTCAAACCATTTCAAGTAAATGGTCCTCCTCTCCACTAAAAACCATTCCCCACCCAATAATGGGTTTAAAAACAACACAATCAAGAATAAAAACTTATGCAGAATAGTCAAAAAGAATGAGTCACACTCCACCACCCAATTGAAAGCAAAAATTACCCCTTTGATTATAGCTGAAATTGACGTACATCTAATCATGTTCATTCATTACAAGCTAAAAGTGCTTGTAATTGTAAATTGTAATGGTAACTTTGTTCTTACACTACCAAAAGGAATTGAAAAAAAACATAAATAATTAAAATAAAATAAATAAAAATAATAGTAATTAGTAATAGACATGAATCTAGCATGGAGATTCAATGGTGAATTGTAGAAGGAGCCAAAAGGGTAACTTTAGAAAGACCCAACAATAAAAATTGAAACTTTATATAGAAAAAGAGTAAAGGGTAATTGTTAAGTGGTGCTAACCTTGGGGGATTTGAGTGATCGGTGAGCAGAGGAGGAAGGTGATTGAATAGGTAGACTAGAGGCGGAGGTGTCACCGGAGGATGGGATGGCACCGGAGAATCTTGCGGCGGTGTTGAGAGATGGGGAGGAATCATGTAATTGTTTAGGAATGTGAATACAGGAATTGAATCCGAAAGCTAGTTTGACTTTTCTCCATTTGCTGGACATGGTTTATGTGTGAGAGTTAGATGATTGAGGAGTGAGGAATGTGAAGATTTTTGTGGTGGAGAGGGAACATGGTGGAGAGGAAGAAGACAGTGGAGTATGGGGTTAAGAGAGAGAGAAGTTGTTTTAATTAATGGAATGACGAATGGTCAGAGGCTTACAGCTCATAGGATGGAGTGGAGTAGATGAGATGAATAACGTAATCCCTCTTGTTTTACTTTTAAATTTTAATTAATACAAATACTTTTAAAGATAAAATAGGATATACGATCATTCATAGGCTAAATATCATTTTTTGTTCGTAAGTATCTCTGTATTTATTTTGGTTCCTTAAGTTTAAAAAGTTTCAAAGTAATCTTTTAATTGTTCAAAAAGGTTCATGTTTGTCATTTCCGTCTAAATCGTTAGTCAAAGTCAATGGTTTTAACCAAGTGGCATACACGTGTTATATTTGTTTAATTAAATTGTCACATAGATTATTGATTGTTGTCCAGCTGGGATATAACTTCAAAACTTAATTGGGATTTAAAATTAGTAACACAAAATTAGAAAAATGGGATACAAAGAAACCCTAGCGCATCGCGGCAGCCATTGTAGAACGAAGACGAAGCAAAGCTGAAGTTTTTCTAGGAACGAAGACGAAGTCAAGTTGAAACGAAGACAACATTGTTTTTCAGGTAAGTGATATGTCTGCGATCATGAAGTTATTATAGTCAAGTTCATGAAATGATATGTCTCCATACTATTAAATTGGGTTGTCTTTTGTGTTTCTTTTATGTAAGACTTCAAAGACCTATGTTTTGAACTTGTGTTGTATTAAGCAACTATTTTAATTCTGCATTTTGAACCTTATGTAAGATCTTTTTGGACAAGTAATGTTGGTATTAAGCAACAATGTTATGTAAGATCTTTTTGGACAAGTAATGTTGGTATTAAGCAACAGTGTTATGTAAGATCTTTTTGGACAAGTAATGTTGGTATTAAGCAACTGTGTTAATTCTGCATTTTGAACCTTAATCAACTATGTTAATTCTGCATTTTTGAACCTTAAGCAACTATGTCATGTCTGAATTTTGAACATGTGATTGTTGTTAAAGTATTTTGACACCAGCTGATAGAAACTGATTATTGAACATGTGACATAAATTGAAACTCATTATTGAAACACTTAAATCATCCTTTAATTGAAATGGAAAGTGATACATCTGTAGCATCTGACCCAAACTATGTTACAACAGCTAGGTTCATGATCTTAAAACATCCTAAAAACTATAACAACTTTACAACATCCTAAAAACAACAACGACTAAAAGAAGACAAAACAATCTCTTCCAAAAAATTTCAAATTTCATGATCTTCTTCAATTGATTTTGTAATTCTCTAATCTTTTTTCTTTAAACACTCCACCTCCATTTTTACAGCCTCAATTTCGCGTTCAAGTTTCTCCAACCTACTCTTTTGATTTCTAAACTGATCTTTTTCATCCTCAACATCATCATAGAACCATTGAAATTAGCCACATCCGGTTCAAATTATTTTCAGTAAATCTTACCTCCCTACCATTCAACACATTGTGTTCAAGTACAACCTTCTTAAATTCTTTCAGAAATGCAAATTCCATTCCCACCTTGAATGAGAACTTTTTTCTAAGTTTTTCACCTTCATTAAATTTGATCACTGGTGGCCTCTCATCAGCACTATCATCATCAGCCCCACTATCAAGCTCATCAATCATGTAATCATCACCAATTACATGTTCCCTATCCATCTCAATAGTAGTCAACCCCTTATGAATCCGTCGACCTGTACCAGCACCATCATCCACTTGACTAGTACTAGCACCCTTTTCCACATGATTTGTACCACTACCATTGTCCATTGCATTGTTTAACCCTTCACCAATGATTTCATCAAAATCGTACATTCTCTCCCTTCACTGTCTTCAAAGTGTATACCATTAAAAAAGTCTTCAAATGGTTCACTATCCTTAACTTCTTCATTTTTCTCAGCAATAGCATGGCCTTTTTCTTTCTCTATTAACTTCTCCATGTAAGTCTTCTCACCACCAGATAATCTTGCTTCTGTATATATCTCAACATCACACTTAGTCTCGTTAGCATACAAAGCTAACTTTGTTGCATCATCATCATCATTAACAAAGGGTTTAAGATTATTTTCAAGACATTCCTTTTCATCCTTCCACCACATCTTAACATCTTCGATTTTAAACAAAGAATCCATGCCCTTAATTAAGTCACAAGCTTCAAAGTAGGACCAATAATCAGAGTCTTGACCACTTATAGCATAAACGTCCCCCTTCATATGTTAACTCTACATCCTTTACAAAAGAGTCGTTCATATAAAAAACAACATTAAATAATCCCATATCCTACACATTTCAAGGAAAAAAGGGTACATTAAACATTATCATCAGAGTTAAAAACCCCCGTTTTTTTAGTCAACAAAGCAAACCAAGACAATAAGAAAAGACAAGTACTTTCGTTTTCACTATCAATACTGAAAGCAATAAACAATAGAAAGTGGGACTTACCTTGTCGTTCTTGGGACCGCATCATGCAGTTGAAACTACGTCAATTGAGGAACCACAAAGAACACAATTTCACGAAGTGTTTTTGGAGAGAGGGAACAAAAGGACCACAACGAAGACAATTAGGGATTCTGAAAGGTTGTAAAGGTCTTTGACTTTCTTATCTAGATTACAAGATACCACCACGTGCACTGTCACATAAGCAGCCGTTAGTGGCATTTGATGTTAGGGATCAGTTCTTCAGACGGAAAATTTTGAACGGACAGTTTCTTTAAGAAAAATTTTGGAGGGACTAAAAATGAAATTTGGAATATTTAGAGGGACCAGAAACTTAGTTAACCCTTAAATTTATCTTCATTTTTCAAAAATCAAAATCACATAGAGTCTCTAAGTGAGGTCACGACTTCGAATTCCAAAAAAATACACAAAAATATATTAACCTAATAACTACTTACATATTTTTATAAAACTTATAAAGCAATATTTCTATTTTTCTTGCAATAATTTTTTGATTATAAAACTATAATACGTAAAAATATATTAACCTAACAACTACTTACATATTCTCATAAAACTTATAAATAAATATTTCTATTTTTCTTGCAATTATTTTTAATTATTAAAACTAAAACAAAAGAAATTTTACACATCTTTTCCATATATTATATCTAAAATAGTGTTAGCATCTTTCTTTTTTTAAAAATAAAATGTTATATTACTTTTTGATCATATTATTTACAATAAAGAATACTCTTATGACAAGGCAATTGTTGGTTTTAACATTTGATATTAATTACTTTGCAAAAATTCAAATACAATATAATAGTTATATAATTTTTTTATATATAAATAAATACCTGGGATTCAACTCATTACAATATTTTATTCTTGTTATAAGAAATATTTTGAAAGATATGGATTTAAAACTCATTTTGAACTAAAAATTCTAACAACACAAGAATCACTGCAACTAAATATACTTAGTTAACTGAGTATATTTTTTAAAATTTACTTCTCAAAAGACAAAATCATGTATCGAGTTTCTATTTAAGGTCACAAGTTCAAATCCTCACAAATGCAAAAGTGTATTGTTTTATTTGTTTTTAACATTAGAATAATAAATTTTATGATTTAATAGTCATATATAATTTATATATAACTATTTTTCTTTTTTTTTGAGAGACAATTTAATTCAACACATATATAATTCATATTTATTATTTCAATTACATAAAATATTTAAAAAATAGATTAAACACATCGGCGCAACGAGCGAGTAATATTCTAGTTATTGTTATTTTTGAAGGTGCGAGAAACACAAGAAATGGGGGTTCGAATTGGGTTGTGTAACACCCCCTTTCTAACCCCAAATTATAACATACAATTCACAGAGTAATCATGCATAAATTAAAAAGGGCGTCACATGTTATTTTCATCACAATGAAAACCTAGAACAATCGCACAAACATGCACATGATCATTTCATAACACGATTCGAAATCTCATGCTTTCACAATTATGCATATCGCACGCGGAAGAATTAAAACTCAAAACATTTTCAATGATTATATCCCATACTATAATCATCTACCAAATTCTTAATAACATATCATACCATTAAATGTCATAAGAATCCAACAATAGGCAACATAGCCATCAACATAACACATCCACATTATCATGTTAATCACAATAAGGATAACAATAAATCCAAACATCAAATAGCACGGGTTCAAATAAAAATCTCCTCCTAAGTGTTACATGACCAGAGCATCGACTCACTACCTAATCAAATAACAAACTCAAGAGCTCCTCGGCTAAATCCTCAAACAAGCTACTACTCGTCGGAACCTGCATGTTACCAACGAAGGATAACATTCAAACAGAAGGGAAAGAATTCAAATTATTATAAAAAACATAATAATGAGAAATGCACAATCTAAACAAGCATACATTTAACCATTCATCACTCTCCATAACAACATGCTTTTATATCCAATATAAAGTTAACATATTTATCATCAAACATCCAAGATTCCACTTAGCAAGTAATCATATCAATTATCCATCCAACAATTACCCACATAGGTACAACATTTATCAATTCACCAATTTCCACATATATGCATCACTTACCAAATAATCAATCTACACAAGACATATTACAAAATCACACAAAACACAATTCACGTCAACACGTGCGGCTCAAGTGTGACTCTATGCGATAGGCATGTGAATCTCTCTGTTATTATTTCCGGCAAGCCGATTGTCATTCTCTACATACTAGATAACCACCTCAAAGCTCCATACTTGTTAAGCTTTCAAACCCCATACTCGTTAGGTTTGGGACAAGCAAATAATCTCCACGAGATTACCCCACATTGCCTCTTTCAAATACCTCAAAGCCCCATACTCGTTAAGCTTTCAAACCCCATTCCCGATAGGTTTGGGACAAACAAATAATCTTCGCAAGATTACCCGACATTGCCTCTTTCAAAGACTCATGTTAGTGTAAGTGTGCAACAAAACAATACTCATGCATTTAAGACGATCTCTATCTCTTAAACTACACAATCAGATCCTTTCCAACATTTCACAATATACACAACATGACTTCAATACCAAAAAATGCATCACTCAACACACATCAATCAATCACATGTATTCAAGTCTAACATCATCATTATTCAATCCACATTTCGATACATACACATTTAAATGATCATTATCAATAAGACACATTCAACTAATATATATATATATATATATATATATATATATATATATTCATCCCAACATATCATGCAGTTAAGACGATTTCTATCTCTTAAACTACACAATCACATCCTTTCCAACATTTCACAATATACACAACATGACTTCAATACCAAAAAATGCATCACTCAACACACATCAATCAATCACATGTATTCAAGTCTAGCATCATCATTATTTAATCCACATCTCGATACATACACATTTAAATGATCATTATCAATAAGACACATTATATTCATCCCAACATATCAGTGATGTAGAGTGTTGGGGGTTAATTATTAGAATTACTATGATTTCATTCATATCAAAAGATTATTTAAGCTAATTTCAACCATTAATACATATTATCATACATTTATCATAAACATTATCCATGTCTAAAATAAAATTGTGATATCGTTTGTATTTTTTATTAACAATTTGATATTTTAATAAACAAAATGAAAGAAATTTCTTTAACAATGTATGTGAATTCCACATCCATGTCTAGACTCTAGCTCATTACAAACGATTACCTCATAAATCAACAATAAAAATACAAATATTATAGGTATGGAGAATAAGATGAAGAATCAAATATGTTTGATAGACTAATCTAGACCTAACGCCATTATTATATCAAGTACATAAATACATAATAATGTACAAATTTAAACCCAATAAGAGAGAACTTATCTACACATGAAAGAGGTACCTAGATGGAAAGTGTAGAAGCAAAATCTTCTTTGGACAATATGATATTCCTTAGTCGTTCATCCTTGACAAACCTTCAGTATTATAATAGCTTTAGCTTTTAAACTGAGAGTGTAACTAAACTATATAAAACACTAAAACTATGTAAACTAATATATAAAAATAACAAGCCAAGCACCCCTAATTATAGATTTTCAAAATCTATCTTCATTTTCTGGGCGAGCTATAATTCGTCTAGAAAAATAGCATTAAGGTTTACTTAGCGCCAAAGTATTCACAAAACATTTGGTTAACAAATATCCTCAAACCGTTGAAGAGAAGAAAATAATGGAGAGTACTCCTCACTCAAGTGTGGTTGGAAGCATTATGTATGGTATGGTTTTTAGTAAACTAGACCTAGTATATGCACTCAACATAGTAAGTCAGTTTATGGAAAATCTTAGGGAGGTTCATTGAGAAGCTTTGAGGTTGGTGCTAAGATATTTGAATGGTTCTCAAAAGGTGGTTTAAAGTACACTAAGTCAAATTAAGAAAAAGAAACTTTGGAGGATTTTGTAGATTCATATTATGCCGGTAATGTGGACATAAAAATCCCTATCATGTTTTGTATTTATGTTGTTTGGGTTGATCCTATATGTTGGAAGGTCAACCAACAATCAATGGTCGTGTTATCTACTACATAGACATAATATATTTCCCTTGTTGAAGGGGTCAATAAAACCATATGGTTATATGATTGAGAAGTTAGGTATTACTCAATAATGTGTGAAGATAAATTCACTTAGAAAATCATGAAGTTTATTATGAGAGGACAAAACACATTGGCATATGTTTACACTTTATAAGGGACATGATAGAGTCAAAAGAGAGTCAAGTTCAAAAAGTGTCCCTAGAACAAAATGCAGCTGATATGTTCACCAAATCATTTCCAAGACCAATGTTTAAACATTGGTTAGACTTGATCAAATTTATTGAAAAGTGATTCAAGTTTTGGAGAGAGGAGCAAATAGGTTTGTGGAAAATTTTGTAATTTGACTAACAATCTAAAGTGAGAAAAGAGAGAAAAAACATGTTTTAAGTACTGCCAATTTTATTTGTCCGGCGGCGGTGACAGAGGGTGACTGGTATGTTGAGGGTTAGAGGTCGAAAGGTGGCAGTAATCAAGAAGGGTCCCAGGCTTTTCACACTTGTTTGCTGATTTGTTTGTTAGTGAGTCATATCTTGGGTGTGTTAAGATTTTGGAAGTGATAAATATAGTTTTCTCTCATTTGTTGCTAATACTTGGTACATAAGACAACAATCATAGTGAGAAGCAAATAGTAGAAATTCTTAGAACTAGTATCTATCCCACGCGTTACGCGGTTGGCCTATAATATATCATTGTCACTGTATACGAAATTTTAAACTTCATCAAAATTTTAGATTATTGTTTTGTTTGTGGAGTAATTTTATAATAATTTATTTGAATGATTATTATATGTAATTTTATAAACACATGTTTGAGAATAAATGAATTTTAAAAATAATATAAAGGATCAATTGATTATGTTTATAATTTTTTTCTAATGAGTTTATTTGAATAATTATTATATATGAGTTTATTATAATATTTGAGAATATGTTGAATTTTAAGGAGTAATAAAAAAGAAAGATGTAGTTGTAAATAATATAGGAATTACATTAAATTTTTTCAATTAGTTTGTATCTTAAAAATTTAATAATTTATTGATTGAATAATATATAAAATAATAGTTTGATTCGTTTTCATTTAAATGGTTAAAATGTCTATCAATAATACGTAAGAAATATAATTTCAAAATTTCTAATAGTCATTAAATCAATTATAGGTTTAAGATTTGAATTGATAGATAATTAGTTAATAGTGAGAAAACGAGACTCAATCTTTTTTGTTAAAATTTTTATTGATAGATAATGTCACTAATATAGTAATGTAATCAATATAGTAAAATCGAGTTTTAATTATTTTAGAGTTACAATTTAGATCGATAAACAATCATAAATAGTGAAAAATAGATTATAATATTTTTAATAAGTGTAATTGAATAGAAATGTAGATTCATAGATTATTACAATTAGAAAGAAATAAAAAACAAAAATTTATAACAATTAAAATGAAAATTAAATATTGTCAATATGCACTAATTATACTGTAAAATCTTGATTGCTAGAAACAGTTTGTCTAAAGGAATAAAATATTTTTTTATTAAGAATAAGGACATAATTCCATGTTGTTAAACCACAAAATCATTTTGAAATTGAGATGAATGAAATTAAACCAAAGAAAAATTTCAAGAATTAAATAGAAATTAAATATTATTAATATGGTTATATTCGAAACAAATCATAAGTGAAAGAAGGAAATTAAACAACAAAATCTAATTGATATAGTTATATCTGGACAAAAGTATGTGTATTGTAAATTTGACTATCTAATTAATTACAAAAGTCATATATTTTAATATTCGTTTTAACACACGGTTGTTATTCTTAGAAACCGATAAACTTTTAAATCGGAAGACCGGAAAATTATATGCATCTTCATTACAACAACAATAGATCAAAAAATTCAAATCTATCTTTTTAACATTTTTTCTTTTAATTTAATTCTTCAAAATTCAAGTTCTCTAATTTATTTATTAATAATACCTATATTCAAATATAATAATCTAATCGATGAAGATTCTCTCTGCAATTTTTTAATTTTTAATTAAGAATTTTTTTAATTAAAACATTAAAAATGTATAAACTCATAAAAATAATTTAATTTTTTTTATAAATTAATGAAATAGAAACTCATAAAAATAATGTTATCATTGTAGTATATTAGTTAATATTTGATGATTATTAATATGTAATTCAATGTTTATTTTTTATTTTCATAATTATCATCACCGTAGTGTATTAGTTATAAGGTTATTGATTATTAAAATGAAATATTTTTCATTTTTTGAATTAAAGTTAAAAGAACGAAGAGTTTTATAAATAAAAATATAATTTATATAAATTTTAGTGATAATTCTTTAGTGGTTATTATTATTACTATTATTATTATTATTATTATTTTTATTATTATTATCATTAATATTGTTATTATTATCATTATTATTATTATTATTTATTTTTAATGACTTAATTAATAATAGAATTAGGATTTATGTCTAGGTTGCTATCAAAATGACATGTGTGAAGAGTTATTATCATGACAACTTTGAATTTATATATAGATTAAGATTAAGATTATATTCTCTAACATTTGACATTCTTTTGAAGGTTACCAAAAGAATTTGGAAAACACTTTAAATACTTTAAATTTGTGTAATTTTTATATTAAAAATTGTGAGATTGAAAATCACTTCAATAAAAAATATGATTTAGTTTAGAAACTCCAAATATTATTTTTTTTGTAATTTATATTATAATCTTTTGTAACAACGAGTAACAATTTCTACTAATAACATAAATAAATTGAGTACATATTTTTTTTTAGTTAATTTTTAGTTAAATTTAAGGTGTCACATAATTCATATTTGTTAATTTTATCTTTTTCATTCTTTGATCTTGTTTCTGGAAAATTTCGCACTAAATGGTGTAACTATTTATTTTTATTATCGTCTATAAAATTTAAATTATCATATTTGATAAAAAAAAAAGTTAGTTTTTTTTTTTTTTATAATAAAGCGACTTTAACTTGGTGGAATTTTATGTAGTCTTTTATTGGTTCAATTCTTTTACCAATGATTTGGTTTGTCTTCATTTTAATTTATTTATTTTATAGGTTTCTTATCTAGATTAAATTCATGCATCCCAATTTTTTTTTCTTATTTTAATAATATTAGCATACAGTTTTTTAAAATTGGATGTTTGATTCTCTCGAAGAATGCTTTATTTTGCTTAAAACAAAAATACAGTAACGTGCTTATATGCTGACGTGAAAAGAGTCACTTATTATGAGATTACCTCGCAATTTGCTTTGGTGAAATTAAGTTCATGGGAGTTTTTTTTTTTTTTTTGTATAGTTGGTCTTATAATTAAATAGTTAACTAAGTACAACATACTATGGGAATGATATTTATTTTTGATAAACGTGCATAATCAATTTTCTCACCAGCCAACATATGACGTGTGAGGTTTAGAAAGTGACAAAAACCAACCACTCCAAACCCAATTGTTTTCTCGATATTCAACTTGTTATGTTGACTACTGCTTTATCCGTTACTAATGTCCCTTGTGAGAGTGTGACCCATAGCTAGGGGTGGCAAAACGGGCCGGGGCCCGCCGGGCCGCCCGCGGACCCGCCAAAAAATGACGGGTTGGGTTGGGATTTTAGGCTCGCCGCTCGCCAAAGCCCGCCCCGCCAAAACCCGCCGCCCGCCATACCCGTCCCGCCAAAGCCCGCTCCTCCTCCAAAACTCGCTCTTTTTTTAGTTAATTCTAGTAATTGCAATTCTTGATGGTTTATTTTATACATTTATTTATAAATATTGTAATATTTTTTTGAGTAAATTTGTTAAAAAATTACTTTTATAAAAAATTGTTTTAAAAAATAAGTGAAAAGTTTAATTAAAAGGTAAAAAAAAACCTATTAATTTATTAAAAAAATATAAATAAAAATAGGCGGGTAAGCCCGCCGCCCGCCAACCCGCCATCTTGGCGGGGCGGACATGACTTTTATGCCCATTTTACTTGGCGGGCATGCCCGCCCCGCTCGTTTTTTGGCGGGCATAAGGCGGGGCGGGCGGCCCGTTTTGCCACCCCTACCCATAGCAAGTCGTTCTCTAATTTATATATATATATATATATATATATATATATATATATATATATATATATATATATATATATATATAAAAGAGTTATATTTATTCCAAGAGTAAATTATTATAACTTACTCCACATTTTGACCATTTATTATTTTCAATCTAATGGTTAAAAATAATAAGTAATTAAATGTGGAGAGAGAAAACTATTCCTTATTATTTTTAACCATTAGATTGAAAATAATTAATGTTCAACATGTGGAGTAAGTTATAATAACTTACACTTGGAGTAAATATAACCCCCTAAAGGTAGAATCACCTCTCTCTCAGATATGGACTTCCCGTTATAATGTTAGATTATTCTCCAGATAGTAATCTAAGAAACCTTGTCAATGACGAGTTTCAGCATGAAAGATACACCCAATTTAGGGAATGGTTTTTTAAAACTTTTTCGGCTCCTGTGTTAGCAAGTTTTAAAGATGAGTACTATACTCAAATGTCTATGAACCAAGATTTCATTCCCTTTGTCAAATGGTTCATTAGTTACTTTATAAGTAAACAGAAAGAAGATTTCGTTTTCATGAAACAAGACGAACTGTTAGTCCTACAAAAGCCTTGGGAAAATATCCAAGGAGAAAAAATGGAATCTCCTTTTCCCACATAACAGACAATAAGTTTGGGTTCTCATACAGAAACTACACCTTATCTTACCCTTCAATTACAAAGGGTTGAACAAAATCAGATTACTCTTAAGGAGTTAAATTTCATAATTAGATCCAACAATTATACTAATGCCTACCTTGTTTGTCTAGGAGAACAATTTATTTCTCTAGAAAAAGAACTTTTATCCATAAAAGACCTTTTAAACAAACAAATAGCTCATCAATTATTGACCTTATTAATAAGCCTAAACCTCAGGAACAAGCTTCTACATCTAATATTTCAAATGTTTCTATAATTCAACCTCCTATTCCTATAGAAGGATTTAAAATGGAAACCAACGGTGATGAGTTTGTCCGTATTCTTGAGAAAAAGCTTAAAGATTTACATTTAACTGTTATGTCTAATCAAAACTCTTCCAATGAAGAAGACATTAATGATTTAGCAAATATGTTTGCTGACTTAGACATTAGTAATCAAAATAATAGTGACATAAACCCTGTTTATAATTCTAAACCCTTAGAAAAATACTATTATAAGCGTCCCTCTCCTCAAGATTTACTTTTTGAGGAACCTGAACCCTTCCAAAATTCGTATTCTAGAAAAGCCATTTATGAATGGAATATTGATGGATTAAATGACAAGCAAATCGTGGATACAATACATAGAATAATTATGTACTCAATTGTTTGTAAACAGCACAGAAATTTTGATAGAGATATTGCCTCCTTCATATCAACTAGATTTGTTGGTCAATTAAGAGGCTGGTGGGATCATTATCTCACTGAAAGTCAGAAAAAAGATATTCTTCACCATAAGAAAATAGTTAAGTCCGAAGCTCCTGTAATCGGATCAAGTGGTATTGCCACCACATGAGAAGAAGATGCGGTTTATACACTGTGTCTCTCTATCCTTCAAAATTTTGTTGGAACCAATATCTCTCTTGGAGAAAAACTTCAAACTCTACTTTAGAATCTAAGATGTCCTTCTCTTATACATTTTAGATGGTATAAAGATACCTTTTTGTCCAAAGTTTACCAATTAAACAACCCTAATTCTATTCACTGGAAAGCCAAATTTATTGATGGTTTACCCCATTTATTTTCTGAAAAGGTTAGATATTCTTTAAGAAGTAAAAATGATGGGATAAATATTAATTACCCCGATCTTACTTATGGTCAAATTATTAGCACTTGTGTTAATGAAGGATTAACCTTATGTAATGATATTAAGCTTAGAAATCAGCTTAAGAAACAAAAACTTTCTGAAAAGCACCAATGGTAGACCAAAAAGAAGAAAGGAAAAATCTTCAGGAATAAACCTCATAAGAATAGTAAGGATATCTATAAAAATTCTTATAAGAAGAATAAGAAAAGGTGTCACTTTAATAAAGGTAGACCAAAAGATAAGACTTTTAATTATAAAGGCAAAAGAAAAGCTAAAATGCTAGATGTATCTTGCCACAAATGTGGTAAAGCTGGTCATTATGCAAAGCAATGTTGGACCAAGAAAGCTCTCAATGAAATTGAGGATGAACAATTACGCTCTCAACTTAAGAAAGTTTGTTTACTTAAGTCTGACTCTGAGACTAATTCTTCTAATGAAGATATTGACATGATCTATGAATCATCATCAGATTATTCCTCTTATAATTCTGACAATAATAATTGCCAATGTAATCAAATAGATTACTGGAAGTCTATTGTTGACATGAACGGTCTTAATGTTCTTACTACAGAACAAGATGAAGCCATAAAGGCTATTGAGTCTATCTCTGATAATAATCTTAAAAGAAAAATGCTTGAAGTTTTAATTCAAGAAAATTCTAAAAAAGAATCTCCTATTATTACTGAAGCCCCTTACCAATTAAGTGAGGTTTTATCCAGATTTCAACAATCCAATATTCGTGAAACTCCTGTTTCCCTTACTGATTTACATAGAGAAATTAATTTTTTGAAATCTGAAATTACTCATATAAAGAAAGATAATAAAAAATTATCTCAAAGGGTCTCCTTACTTGAAACAGGTAACCTTAAAGTTGAAGAAATATCTTCTACTAGCAGTCCTTCTACTAATGATAGGTTTCTTACTCTTATTGATAGAGTAATTTCTCAAAAATGGTTTGTTAAATTAACTTTAGTTATTAATAGAACGTTTATTTTAGAAAACGAAGTTGCCCTTATTGATAGTGGCGCTGACCTTAATTGTCTATAGGAAGGAATTGTTCCTACCAAGTATTATACAAAAATCACTCAAACCCTTGCTCAGGCTAGTGGTGACAAATTAACAGTTAATTATAAATTACCTAATACATATGTTTGTAATCAAGATATTTGTTTACCTACTCATTTCATCTTAGTTAAAAACATGACTCATAGAGTTATTCTTGGAACTCCTTTTTTAAATAGCATTATGCCTTTAATTAATGTTGACACTAAAGGCATCACTACCATGATTAATGGTAAAACTGTCACTTTTAAATTTATTATTGACCCTCATATTAAAATGCTTAATAAAGTTAAAAGTATTCTCTTAAATAACGCAAAACAATTAGGTTTTCTTATAGAGGAAGTTAGTTTATTAAATATTAATAAACAACTTAATAAAAATGAGATAAAAGAACAAATCAAATTGATTGAGCAACAGTTTAAAAATGAAGTGTGCAATGATTTACCAAATGCTTTTTGGGATAGAAAGAAACATGCTATTTCTTTACCTTATCTTGATGACTTTAATGAAAGTCAGATTTCCACCAAAGTTAGGCCTGCTCAAATGAACCATGAGTATTTGGAGTTATGCAAAAAAGAGATAGAATCTCTTTTAGAGAAAAAATTGATAAGAAAATCCAAATCTCCTTGGAGTTGCACAACTTTTTATGTCAATAATACTGCTGAAAAAGAACGTGGGGTCCCTAGACTTGTTATTAATTACAAGCCTCTTAATAAGGTGTTAAGATGGATTACAAATCTTATTCCTAATATTAAGACCTTTTAGATAGATTAAATAATGTTTTAATCTTCTCAAAGTTTGATATGAAATCTGGTTATTAGCAAATTCAGATTAATGAATCTGATAAGTATAAGATAGCCTTTATTGTGCCTTTTGGACATTATAAATGAAATGTCCTTCCTTTTATCCTTAAAAATGCCCCTTCTGAATTTCAAAATATTATGAATGATATTTTTAATCCTTATACATAATTTATAATTGTTTATATTGATGATGTCTTAGTTTTTTCTAAAACTATAGATTAACATGTTAAACATTTAAAAAAATTTAAAGGATTAATTAAACATAATGGATTAGTTATATCTGCTCCTAAAATGAAACTTTTTCAAACAAAAGTTAGATTTTTGGGTCATGAAATTGACCAAGGAACAATAACTCCTATACAAAGAAGTATTGAATTTGCTTCAAAATTCCCCAATATTATTACAGATAAGAAACAATTACAAAGATGTCTTGGTAGTCTTAATTACATAGCAGATTATTATGAAAATCTTGCTAAAGATACTGCCATATTACATGTTAGGCTTAGAAAAAATTCTGGCCCTTGGACTAACGAACATTCTCAGGCAGTCCAAAGAATTAAAATAAGGTTAAATGTTTGCCTTGTTTATCTCTTGCTAACCCTAAGTATTTCAAAATTGTTGAAACTGATGCTTCAGACTTAGGCTATGGAGGAATCCTTAAACAGTTTATACCTGATACATCAAAAGAAGTTTTGGCCAGATTTACTTCTGGAAAATGGAATTCTACTCAATCTAAATATTCTACTATCAAGAAAGAAATGCTTTCAATTATAAAATGTATTTCAAAATTTCAAGATGATCTTCTTAATAAGAAATTCTTATTAAAAATTGACTGCAGCTCAGCTAAATCAATTATTGAAAAGGATGTTAAAAATCTTGTTGCTAAGCAAATCTTTGCTAGCTGGCAATCTCAATTATTTATGTTTGAATTTGACATTCAATAAATTAAAGGAGAAAATAATTCACTTGCTGACTACCTAACTCGTGAATTTTTGCAGGGAAAAAATAATGACCCCATATAGGGGAAGAGGCCGCGGTTATGGTCGTGGTGGAAGAGGGAGTAACAATATGTTACCCCAACCACAATCAAACATCCCTCTAATAGGGGATTGGACTACATTTTACAAAGGAAGAAAAATGCAGCATTCACCTGCATCTTCATCAAAAAAGGAAGTTATTGCTTCCTCCTCTACTAATAAAAATATATCCTACAAGGAAATTGCGGTTAATAATCCATCTCAAGAACAAATGGATTATTTTGAAAATCCAGTAACTGAAAAAATCATGTATATTGATGAAGAAGATATTAAGATAAATCCAAATGATGGATGGTCTATCAAAACCAGATACCTCGAATCAAGAGGATATCCAGGTCTTCATGGAAAATCTAGGCATCACCTAGAGATTCTTTTGACTGTTACCAAATCGGTAACGATTACTCACCACTACCAAAACAATAATCCCGAAAGTTTTATAAACTTTAGTAAATGCCATATTAATAAAATCTTGTTACCAAGAGAATGTGGTCTCAACCCAAATGGTGAAAAGGCAATAAGGATTGCTGAAGGAAAGTATATCTACTTTATTTACTAGGACTATGTCCAAGCTTTTACTCAAGCTTTTTATTATCAAAATCCTAAGAACAAGCATTTTTTGTTTTTCTCTATTAATCCAAAAATGGTTAATAAACCCATACCAAATTGGTTTTACGAATAGTGGACTAAATTTGGTCCGTCTTTGGAAATATTACCCAAAGAATTACTTGATTTATACAATCCCTAGTGTGATAATAGCCCACTTATTGTAAATATTTCATCTGATAATTTAATCACATGATAATGTCCATTTTGGTTCTTTACCAAATTTCAGATTCCATGATATGGAGATGGTCTATCACCATATCTCAAGATAAATTCAACATACCCATTTTAAAAATAAATTTCTTCTATAAATGGTGGAACAAGATGAGTTCTGAAGAAATCTCGAATAAAATTATTCAAGCAGCTATAGCTGAAGACCAAAATAATAAAGCCAAAGAGCAAAGCTCCTAACAAATGTCTCTGGGAAATTTAAAGAACTTCTTCCAGAGAAAATGTCTAAATGAATCGGAAGAAGAAATTATGGTTAGAACTTTGGATCATATGAAGAACCAATTCTTCTCCACTTTTCTGACTAAAGCATCAAAAGATGAGAATTCATCTATGAAGACTAGCTCTTCTATGGGATCAATGGATTCCAACAACTTTGATTGTTTAACAGGACAAGCCCAAACGGATGACCCCAATGCTGAAGATTTTTGGGATGCAATGATTCAATCCATGGCTCAGAAAGCAAAAGACAAAGCAAAGAGATAATAAAGAATCTTAGAATCTCAAGACAAAGAGAAAAGACAAGAGATAATCTTATCTTGTTTGCCACTTCAAAAGCAATAATGCAATAATTTCAAAGATAAGAATCTTATCTTCAAAGAAAAACAATGCAAAAGACAAAAGCAAAGATAAGAAAGAATGTTATTTTGGAAGAAGGAACATGCAAAGATAAGGATCTTATCTTGAAGAAAGGAAAGAATCTTTTCTTCTTTTTGTAAGAAAGTTTTCGTTTTTTGTGAATTATTAATGTGTCGATGGGGCTCAATGTGTACCCGACATTAATAATTCATCTTTGTCTGTTGTAACGGGCTATCATAGGTAGCTCTTACCGGCTTAAATAGTAATCCTTTGTATCCCTATATAAAGGGAATTTCTTTTCTTATGTAAACACGCAATTTTAATATAACAAAGTTTTTATATATGTTATGTCTTCTATCTACCCTCTGTAACACCCCTTTCTATACCCCAAAATATTTAACAAATAATCAGAGAATAACATGCATATAATTCAAAAGGGCGTCACATTGATGCTTTTAGAAGAACTAAAAACCTTTAAAAAAACTGACACCATTTATCTATACAGCACAATACTCCTGGTCATTTTTAATAACACTCAATATCAAATCACAATTTAACCTGAATATGCATTCACAGCGGAAATATATGATACTCATGTGATTTATAATGATTCATGTCCCATACCATGATCATACATCGACTAATAAATCTCAATTCAACATAAACATAATCAAAATGGTTTGGCTTGTAAACCTCTCAAAAGACATGTAACTAATAAATAAGTTCACCAGTCATAGCATAATACATACGCAAATATAACATGAGTTCAATACACCTAGTCTACCCAGTGTTACATGACCATAGCATCGACTCACTACCTAGTCTCCAATAACCAAGGAAGAACCTCCGGCTAGATTACACGCGGCTACTAAACTTCAGAACCTGCATGTCGCCAAACGAGGGCAACATTAAAACAGAAGGGTGAGAATACGAACCATTATGAAGAAAGTATAACAGAATACAATGGTTAAATTAATACTTCAAGTAATTAGTCATAGTATGTAAAACGGAATATATAATAGAAATCAACACATGATTCACATGTTATCGAGTATACACAAGCTTAAATAGTATAATATTTCAATTCTACTATTATATTCCCAATTAAGTACACAATCATAATTCTCACATATTCACACATCGAATCAAATATGTATTCAAACTTCACTCGTTTCAATTATCAACTCATACACATATCACAACTACATCAACTTCACATACTCAATTATCGCATAATTTTAATGTGACTCAATGCAAGATATGTGACGCTATGCATGTGGTACCGAATTGTGAACCCAAAGTTTCACCGCTTTCCGATTCAATATCTAGAATCCAAGCCACGCTTCCGATCCGGACAAGACCAAAGCCCACCAAACGTAAACATATAGTTTACCGCTTCCGATTCACTTTAGAATCTAAGCCTCGCTTATGTTTCAAAGCAAACCACCTTTGTTTCAAGGCATCCATGATATGAATGTATGTACAATGTTAATCAAACATATGCAATTAAGATCATCTCCACCATCTTAATATTTAGCATATCCCAATAATTCACTCAATGAATTATCCACAATATTGTACACGACATTCTCATCACATAAGCATTATTCACATATAATAGTCAACACACAATTCCAATCCAACATTTCAATCAACACTATTGATTAACACTATCATATGCTAACTCACTATTTGTCAATTTCATAAGGTTTACTCACTTTCATATTAACCAACAAGACATTAGTATTTTTATCATCTAACTATTTCTAAATTTCAATTATAGGACCATAATAGAAATACATTCCAACCACTATTTTTATTAGGAACATAATATCTTTCCTAGAAATTCAATTCCATTCAACATACCTAATTACTAATTAATCTAACTATATTATCATATGTGGCTATTAATGGAGTGTGAAGGTGATTCACATACTTATTTGGTTCAATGACCAAAAACGTGACCTTCCATGTGTTAGTATGTAATCTTTAAACCTATGCAAGGATTCACATGTTCATTGTACCATTCAATTGTTCAAGGAGCTATAACTAGTGGTCATAACAACTACACATTTGTAGGTTATCGCTACAGTAAAAAGAATGACTACAAGTGGTGTTTGTTTTCTTTTAGTTGGCCAATGGTAGGTGAACAATAGCCATATCTATATCTTCAGCATGCTTTCACGTGTTCAGTTGGCCAATGGCAAAACCGATGGCAGCCCTTTCCATTAAATAATATATATATTATGGCTCACAATATTATTTGACCACATAGCTAGTACTAGTGGCACTTCCTATCACTCAATGTGTTGGTGTTCAAGTGATGGTGTCTAGTAAATTAACATCATCAGCCCAATGAATGAATAAAGGAAATAAACAAATGAAACAGGGCACTTTTATTTGGCCAATAGCTATCAATCAAGGAAAGAAACAGCAAGCATGTACCGCAATATATGGTATAAGTTTGCCAAGTAGCACTACACATGAGTTTTATATTAATTGTTTGAGAAGAAGATAAGCAATTAGGAATATGCACACTTTTCTTTGGTCCAAGCAGTAGCTACATTAGTAATCACATTAAAGGGAAATAGGCTAGCCACGTTTCAATTTTTAAACACCAAGCATATGCAGATTCTCTTCTTTTTGTTTTCTTTTAAACAATGAACCGAATGCTACAGTAATTCACTTTTATTAATTGGCCAAGTACTAGTATATTAGCCAATGCTATCACTAGAGTATGATATACATCATCACGTTTTCTTTTACCATTTCTTCTATGCGGTTTGTATTTTACCCAAACTAGCTACTGTATCGGATAAGCAAGAGAATGGAAACAAGTCAAATAACATTTCTATCCAATTTTATTGTCATTCCATTCTTTCTTTTCTTCCGGTTCCATTATATACAGCCATAATAAAACAGTGCTTTAATAGAGTAACCAAACATGTTATTCACAGAAAACTTCCAGGTTTTAATAACAAAATCTAATCATATTAACTCTACCCATCATCCCCATATACTAACCCATAATGATTTGGGATTCTCCCCCTTACCTCTTGATTTCTCCTCCAAAACCCTAGCTTTCCTCTTCTTGTTCCTCTCCTCCACTTCTATTCTTGACAACCAGAAAATGAAAATGATGTCTCTACCCCTTATTTCCTCCCTTACTATTCTTATGTATTATATTGGGCTTTAAAATTAATAACACCCCCCAATTGCTTATCACTCCAATAAATAGGCCCAATTAATAAAATAGAGTAGTCAAATAATTAATGATGCTCCAACAAATAATATTATTACCCTTAATATTATTTTCCGATTAATCCAATTAAATCCGACTTTATCTCAAATAAATAAAATCCAATAATAATATTATTTCTAATATTATTTCTCTACATACTCCACTTTATTAATTCCCGATTAACTGAATAAATTCCAACTTCACTTAATAATCCGAACATGTTTCTCAATAACACTGACGATCCAATTAATTATTAAACTTCGTCCAAATTAAGTAAATAAATCCTTATTTAATTTAATTAGCCAAATAATAAAATTCGGGCTGTTACAACTCTCCCCCACTTAAAATATTTTCGCCCTCGAAAATTCAGTCGACACAACCATCTCAACCCTCTAAATCGTTCCAACGATTTCCAATTCTTAAATTCTCAACATAACTTATATAAAATCATTTCCTACTCAATGCATCGGCCACAACCTTCACTTTTCCAGGGTGGTAATTCAAACCAAAGATTAAAATCCTTCGAAATTCTACTCGTCTTGTTTACCTCATATTTAACTCTTGTAATCACTCAACACATCAAACCTGGATCCACACAAACAATGCCTCTTACATTCCAAAACAAACACAATTGTGAACAACTCCAATACATACATCGAATAATTCCTCTTATGAAATTTAAGTTACCTTGAAGCGTAAGCTACTACTCATCGATATCAGCATCAACACACCTCAACTCGAAATCCCATATCCAAGAAAATTCACTTCTTCCAACCAAAACTCACATTCAGAAAGCTTTACATAACCTTCTTCTCTTTCAGCACCGATAACACAATCCTTAAATGTTAAACATGATCATCGTCGCTCTTTGAATCAAATATCCTCAAGAAACATTACCTCGTAGAACCTTCCTTCTTCTTACTCGACGAACAGGGGTAACTCTACGACTATACACTCAGACAATGAACTTCTTCTCAAACAATTCTTCAAATCTACTCTTCAACTTCTCCTTAGTCGCTTTACACGCTACCAAGTTAGTAAGACAAGTCTATCTCGTCCAATACGATCTCGTCTTCTATCAACAATAGATTAAGGGTGATCAAGTCCTCAATTTGCCAATAGACAGTCGACAATCATAATGAAACATAAACCATCATTACTAAACCAAAATAGTATTCCTTCAGAACTCACACTCGAAGTCACTTAAAACCCCAAGATTCAAAATCTCTCTTAAAGTTATAATTAGTTGATTCAACTCCAACCAATTCACACCAAAATTCTCATCAACTTAGTCTAACGGAAAACAAATTACATCAATTCTCAAAATCTCTACCAAAGATGCTCAACGAATAATTCAAACACGTAAAAGAAATAGAAACAAAGCCACCGCAGTTGCATCAATAACTACACTTCCATGCATAACAGATAAAACATGATCCAATCTTACAGCACAATCCAAAAAAAATGAAATAATGCGTTGCACCATTATCAATTATAAAGCACGTACCTCAGATTAACTTATCCTTAGAAGTAGTCTCAGCACCAGACAACGCAAACACTTTTCCTTTCGCTTGATCCTTCTTTGGCTTATCGCACATGGCACAATTGTGTCCTTGCTCACCACAACTGTAGCAAATCCTACTCGAACAAACTCCACAATCAACAGTTTTGTGACCCGTCTCGCCACACCTGTAGCACTTAATCGGAGTAGAAGCTCCTCCCCCACTTGACTTCTTGCCAAGACCAGATTGTTCCCTCATGTCATCATACGATTTCTCACGGAACTGTTCTCCTCCTCGTTTCAACTGTAGAAACCTCACTTCTTTCTTTTCACGCACATCTTCTGGAAAATAGTTTCCCAAAAATGCATCACGGAAAAGAGTCCAAGTAACTTCAATATCTTCTATTTTAAATCTCCGCACAGTATTACTCCACCAAACGTCAGCTTCTTTTGTCAGCATGTGAGTACCAAACTGTACCTTCTGTACATCAGTACAACTCACGACTTGAAAGGTCTTCTCGATTTCTCTCATCCATGCGTGCGCTTTGTCCGGTCCATACCCTCCTTCAAAGATCGGCGGTTAGAACCTTCGAAAGTCCCCAAAAGCAGGGAATTCATCCTTTCCTCCATAACCGACATTCTCTTGCGGCGCTTGTCCAATCGCACCAGTCCACCTCATCATTGCCTCAACATTAATGTCAACATTCCTTCCCGCAGCCATCGTCCTAAACAACCAAACAACCAGAAAAAAAACAGTATCGATCGTGTCAGATACACGAATCAAATACAACAGGATAAAAGACATTAATAACCTTGACCAACTGGTCGACCATGCTCTGATACCACTAATGTAACACCCCTTTCTATACCCCAAAATATTTAACAAATAATCAGAGAATAACATGCATATAATTCAAAAGGGCGTCACATTGATGCTTTTAGAAGAACTAAAAACCTTTAAAAAAACTGACACCATTTATCTATACAGCACAATACTCCTGGTCATTTTTAATAACACTCAATATCAAATCACAATTTAACCTGAATATGCATTCACAGCGGAAATATATGATACTCATGTGATTTATAATGATTCATGTCCCATACCATGATCATACATCGACTAATAAATCTCAATTCAACATAAACATAATCAAAATGGTTTGGCTTGTAAACCTCTCAAAAGACATGTAACTAATAAATAAGTTCACTAGTCATAGCATAATACATACGCAAATATAACATGAGTTCAATACACCTAGTCTACCCAGTGTTACATGACCAGAGCATCGACTCACTACCTAGTCTCCAATAACCAAGGAAGAACCTCCGGCTAGATTACACGCGGCTACTAAACTTCAGAACCTGCATGTCGCCAAACGAGGGCAACATTAAAACAGAAGGGTGAGAATACGAACCATTATGAAGAAAGTATAACAGAATACAATGGTTAAATTAATACTTCAAGTAATTAGTCATAGTATGTAAAACGGAATATATAATAGAAATCAACACATGATTCACATGTTATCGAGTATACACAAGCTTAAATAGTATAATATTTCAATTCTACTATTATATTCCCAATTAAGTACACAATCATAATTCTCACATATTCACACATCGAATCAAATATGTATTCAAACTTCACTCGTTTCAATTATCAACTCATACACATATCACAACTACATCAACTTCACATACTCAATTATCGCATAATTTTAATGTGACTCAATGCAAGATATGTGACGCTATGCATGTGGTACCGAATTGTGAACCCAAAGTTTCACCGCTTTCCGATTCAATATCTAGAATCCAAGCCACGCTTCCGATCCGGACAAGACCAAAGCCCACCAAACGTAAACATATAGTTTACCGCTTCCGATTCACTTTAGAATCTAAGCCTCGCTTATGTTTCAAAGCAAACCACCTTTGTTTCAAGGCATCCATGATATGAATGTATGTACAATGTTAATCAAACATATGCAATTAAGATCATCTCCACCATCTTAATATTTAGCATATCCCAATAATTCACTCAATGAATTATCCACAATATTGTACACGACATTCTCATCACATAAGCATTATTCACATATAATAGTCAACACACAATTCCAATCCAACATTTCAATCAACACTATTGATTAACACTATCATATGCTAACTCACTATTTGTCAATTTCATAAGGTTTACTCACTTTCATATTAACCAACAAGACATTAGTATTTTTATCATCTAACTATTTCTAAAT
Source organism: Vicia villosa (assembly GCF_029867415.1). NCBI lineage: Eukaryota > Viridiplantae > Streptophyta > Magnoliopsida > Fabales > Fabaceae > Vicia > Vicia villosa. The sequence continues at coordinate 99,770,553 of NC_081184.1, read as the reverse complement.
TTCAATTATAGGACCATAATAGAAATACATTCCAACCACTATTTTTATTAGGAACATAATATCTTTCCTAGAAATTCAATTCCATTCAACATACCTAATTACTAATTAATCTAACTATATTATCATATGTGGCTATTAATGGAGTGTGAAGGTGATTCACATACTTATTTGGTTCAATGACCAAAAACGTGACCTTCCATGTGTTAGTATGTAATCTTTAAACCTATGCAAGGATTCACATGTTCATTGTACCATTCAATTGTTCAAGGAGCTATAGCTAGTGGTCATAACAACTACACATTTGTAGGTTATCGCTACAGTAAAAAGAATGACTACAAGTGGTGTTTGTTTTCTTTTAGTTGGCCAATGGTAGGTGAACAATAGCCATATCTATATCTTCAGCATGCTTTCACGTGTTCAGTTGGCCAATGGCAAAACCGATGGCAGCCCTTTCCATTAAATAATATATATATTATGGCTCACAATATTATTTGACCACATAGCTAGTACTAGTGGCACTTCCTATCACTCAATGTGTTGGTGTTCAAGTGATGGTGTCTAGTAAATTAACATCATCAGCCCAATGAATGAATAAAGGAAATAAACAAATGAAACAGGGCACTTTTATTTGGCCAATAGCTATCAATCAAGGAAAGAAACAGCAAGCATGTACCGCAATATATGGTATAAGTTTGCCAAGTAGCACTACACATGAGTTTTATATTAATTGTTTGAGAAGAAGATAAGCAATTAGGAATATGCACACTTTTCTTTGGTCCAAGCAGTAGCTACATTAGTAATCACATTAAAGGGAAATAGGCTAGCCACGTTTCAATTTTTAAACACCAAGCATATGCAGATTCTCTTCTTTTTGTTTTCTTTTAAACAATGAACCGAATGCTACAGTAATTCACTTTTATTAATTGGCCAAGTACTAGTATATTAGCCAATGCTATCACTAGAGTATGATATACATCATCACGTTTTCTTTTACCATTTCTTCTATGCGGTTTGTATTTTACCCAAACTAGCTACTGTATCGGATAAGCAAGAGAATGGAAACAAGTCAAATAACATTTCTATCCAATTTTATTGTCATTCCATTCTTTCTTTTCTTCCGGTTCCATTATATACAGCCATAATAAAACAGTGCTTTAATAGAGTAACCAAACATGTTATTCACAGAAAACTTCCAGGTTTTAATAACAAAATCTAATCATATTAACTCTACCCATCATCCCCATATACTAACCCATAATGATTTGGGATTCTCCCCCTTACCTCTTGATTTCTCCTCCAAAACCCTAGCTTTCCTCTTCTTGTTCCTCTCCTCCACTTCTATTCTTGACAACCAGAAAATGAAAATGATGTCTCTACCCCTTATTTCCTCCCTTACTATTCTTATGTATTATATTGGGCTTTAAAATTAATAACACCCCCCAATTGCTTATCACTCCAATAAATAGGCCCAATTAATAAAATAGAGTAGTCAAATAATTAATGATGCTCCAACAAATAATATTATTACCCTTAATATTATTTTCCGATTAATCCAATTAAATCCGACTTTATCTCAAATAAATAAAATCCAATAATAATATTATTTCTAATATTATTTCTCTACATACTCCACTTTATTAATTCCCGATTAACTGAATAAATTCCAACTTCACTTAATAATCCGAACATGTTTCTCAATAACACTGACGATCCAATTAATTATTAAACTTCGTCCAAATTAAGTAAATAAATCCTTATTTAATTTAATTAGCCAAATAATAAAATTCGGGCTGTTACACCCTCTATCACTAAATACTTATAATTCTAATATGACTCCGCTATTGTACATATATATATATATATATATATATATATATATATATATATATATATATATATATATATATATATATATATATATATATATATATATATATATATATATATATATATATATATAGTGACGGAGCCAGGTCTAATATTTTGAGGGGGCCATGATATAAATAATATATATAGCATGATTTTAAATTGCAATATGTAACTGCAACTGTGGCCGCAATATGGTTGATGCAGTAACTTTCGCAATTGCATCAGCCTGTAATTGCGGTGTGAATTAAAATCATACATCTCGACGCCTTTAAAAATAACATCAGACAATTTCACTTGTGGTGTTTTAAGTATTTTCATACAAAATTTTAAAATACCAAAATTCAATTTATTTTCTAGGTAATCAAAAACCTTAACACCAAATATTTTTAAATAATATATTTCAAACACATCTCAATTAAAATTTACGTCGCAACAACTGTAAAGCATACCTACAATGATCGCAATTACAACATCCACAATCACATATGCAATACAATAATAATATCAAATCGTGATAAATAATTTTTTTGATAAAATAATATATGAAGTTTTATGTATTAATACTAGAACTATATAATAATATATATTTTTAATGCATTTCTACTAGAAAGGTTGTGATGCTATATGTTGAATTTAAGAGCAAACTTTAATATTCACCCTACTGCCAAAAAATATAAAAAGAATAAAATAGCCCAATAGAAAATAGAAGCATATAACAATGCTTTAACCACTTGGTCATTTCAACTGATTAGTCCATTTTATGCAAATATTACATATAAATATACATGTTTGTTAAAATATTGGGGTGGCCATGGCAATCCTCTGTCCTAACGTGGTTCCGCCACTATATATATATATATATATGACAAAGTAGGGATTTAAAAATATTACAACATACAAGAGATTAAAGATACAATAGGACAAAAAATTATCATAAGAAACAAAAGAAAAACAGTCAGAAATAAAATTACCAAAATGCTATCAGGGAAAAAACTCAAAGAATTATACTACTTCTAGAAAGAGCCACATGTAATCTCAACCACTTAAAAGTCTTCTATCACACAATAGAAGTTAAATTATAGGTAACAAACAAATGACCGGCTGATTCTAACAAATTCCTACACAAGATACAAGAAATAATATTAGGATTGACAATGACCTTCCGTTTGAACAAATTATCTCTAAAAGAGAACCTACACTGGAGAAGCTTCCAAAAAAATGCCACCACTTTGGAGGGAGTCAAACTATTCCAAATAAGAGGAAGAGTTGAATTCTCCCTCCTAGAGTGAACATCAGAGAGGAAGAATTCAAATCCGATTGGATTGGATAAATAGAAGTCACAGAAAAGACCATATCTATTATGCCTCCAAAATCACCTATCACTCTAAACATTTAAGTGAACCTCTTAGAGGACCGAAAAGAAATATGAGACAATAGGTTCTTCATGAACAAAGAACTATCATATCCATCTCAGGTACCTATAAAATTCTCTTATCTTCCCACTTAACTACTTATCTCACCCACACTCCTCTCTTGAAATTGAGAGATGGTGAAGAGTCTTTGAGACCTAATATTAAGAGGAATGTGGTTCTAAAGTGTTGGGATATCTCTGTGGAGATTATTTTGTATTTATCGGGTCATTTTTTGAAGATGATGCAAAATCTTTTTATACTTGATGGCATAGAGTTTTGTGGAATTTCTTCCAACCATAACTCTACTATGTCAGTTCTTTTTTTTACCGAGATTGATGGGGGTGGTGGAAACTTATGATGTGAATAAGAGCCCGAGTCCATATTAGTTTAATTTCTATTTTTATCAAGAGGACTTGTCACCTTCCAAAGGATGACGGGGGTGTAATATTTAAGAAATTCTTTGCCCATGTAAGCCTTTTGCAAAACTACTATTTATATTTTTTAACCATTATTTCCAAGGTGGAATCACCCCTATATATCACATGTTTTTTTCTTATTTCTCTTCTTGGTTCTCTTTACAAATTGATTGCTAAGGTTTTGGTGAAAAGATTGACGTCTATTATTTATAAAAATACTTTTTCCAAAAAACACCGTTTTATCAAGGGAAAACAACTTATGGATAAAGTGGTGGAGATGATTGAGGTCATTAATCTAGAAATAAAATTTATAAAAGATTGACTTATATTAAAAATGGACTTAGTAAAGGCATATGACTCTTTTAACTTAAGGTTCCTTGACTAAATTATGAGGAGGTTGGGTTTTGGTCCATGATGGCGTGGTTGGATCAAGACTTGTATTTTCTCTAGGATTTTGTCTCTACTAGTGGATGGTTGTCCTACAAAATGATTAACATTCAAGGGGGGTTCAAACAATGTGGTCCTCAAGCACATTTTCTTTTCCATTTTGTGATAGAAAGGTGGAATTGATCAATTAGGAGTGGAGATGAGCGTAATTTTTATTTTGGGCTCAAGGTGGTAAACTTGGATTTTGTTGAAGTATGTCTTAAAACCTTTGTTGGTGAATAGAAAGAAAACATGTATCGAGATTGCCTAAAATCAAAAATTCAAAAAGTAATCTGGTTCGAGCGATTTATGAATACCGGGTTCGGTCGGTTTGGTTCATTGATCCATTCATTAATATTATAATATTTTATATTAATTTGAAAGTCATATAAATTAATATAAAAAGATATTATAAAATATTTATAATATTCTAAAAGATATTATAAGATATGTATTTATTATAGTTTAAGAGATATTATAAGATATTTATAATTTTTTAGAGATATCATAAGATTATAATAATATCTTAGGTTAATAGCCATTTACCCCCTGCGATATAGGCGAGTTTTGATTTACCCCCTTTAAAAAAAAGTTTTGGATTACCCCCTATAATTTTTGGGCACCCCCCTAAGCGTGTAAAAACCAGGGGGTAAATCAAAAAAATATATTTTACAGGGGGATAATTTTTCCTCTCAGGGGGCAAAAGACTTAGAATTTTAAAAATATAGGGGGATAATCCAAAACTTTTTTTTAAAGGGGGGTAAATCAAAACTCGCCTATATAGCAAGGGGTAAATGGCTATTAACCCTAATATCTTTTATTCCAACACTTAAGGAGATATGTTTTTGGATTTGTTATGGATTTTTTGGATTTTGGCTATCATAAATATGTATCTCTTCTATTATTATAGTGTGACAATCTTAGAGCTTACAACACCAAGGAAGAATAAGGGTTTGGGGAATTCCAAGGGAAAACTTAGAAAGGCAAAGACTTTTGGAAAACCTTTGGAGTTATCTAAGGGGATTGGAAAATAATTCTAAACACCTTGGGTTTGAGTGATTCTTATATTGAGAGTTGGGGAGATTGGGAAACACTTAGGTAGAAAATAGGGTTTGTTCTTTGGGAACTATGAAGACTGTTTTCTTATAACTCATCTGTGATATCTTGTAACAACTTTCTGAGAATAGTGAATTGGAGAGCTTCTCTCTCCCTCAGAGTAGATCGTTTGATCAAACTGGATAAACAAACCTTCTTCTTTTTCTCGCCTTATTTTGTTATATTATCTGTGTATGAATTATTATTGCTGTAGACCATGTATTTTGGTTGATACTATTCTTTGCCTTAAAAATTAATATTGAATTTTGTCATAATTCACAACAAGTGATACGGTGAGCGGGGAGGGATGTCCATATCAAAGAGGTCTGACAAGTCAAAGGTAAAATGTTTTAATTGTCAGAAAATATGTCACTTTAAAGGGATTGTCTTGAGAGAAAGGTAAATGAAGATTATGCTCAAGATGTAGTTATCTTGGGTGAGGAAAGTTATTAGGATGTTGATGAACTAGTAGTATCGAGTTTGGAAACTGAATATAGTTGGGTCATTGACTCAGGTTGCTCTTATCTCACGTGTCCAAGAATAGGATACTTTGAATCTTTAAATATGGTGCAAGATGGAGTAATTTGCCTTGGTGATAATAAAGCATGCAAGGTTCATGGTATTAATACTGTCAGATTTAAAATGTTTGATGATCGTGAACTTCTTATTCATAATGTGAGGTATGTTCCATAACTCAAGCGAAATTTGTTATCTATAAGTATGTTTGATGATCTAGGCTATTGTACTAGAGTTGAACATCGAGTGTTGAAGATTTTGCGTAATGAATTGATTATTTCTAAAGGGTTTAAAATATGTGGTATATATATTTTAGAAGGTTCAAATGTTGTTATTCATTCATTGTTAACTAGTGGAGGCTTTCATGATAAGGGAGAACTATGGGATTTGAGTTTAAGGCGTTATGAATGCCTTGAGAAAGTTCCAAATGAGTATAATGAATTTGGCAGAAATCAAGGAATAAAAAAGCATGTCACCTTTAAATTGTTATTGATTTTTTGGGGAAGAGCTGAGGTTAAAGCAACTTACTTGGTTGGTAGAGAATTTCTTCCAAGGGAGAATAGTAAAAACCAAGGGAGAAACTTAGTAGAAACTATAACGGAGAAATCTCAGTTTGAGGTGGAGTTTCCTACTATGGATACTAGTAGTAGTGAGGGAACGGTTACACAGATATCTGATTATCATTTGACTTATGATAAGGTAAGGAGGGTTATTGTAGCATCTCAAAGGGACGATTATGCTAACCTTGGATACTATGTTTTTATTATGGATGAAGGACTACAATTAAAGTAAAAGAAGAAAAACCTCCAGGGAGATTGTTGAAGTATGTCTTAAAACCTTTGTTGTCGAAGAGAAAGAAAACATCTTTCGAAATTTCCAAAAATCAAAAAGCCAAAAAGTAATCTGGTTCGAGCGATTTACGAATATCGGGTTCGGTTCATTGATCCATTCATTAATGTTAGAATATTTTATATTAATTTGGAGATCATATAAATTAATATAAAAATATATTACAAGATATTTATAATATTCTAAAAGATATTATAAGATATATAATATTCTATAAGATATACATTTATAATATTCTAAGAGATATTATAAGATATTTATAATATTTGAGAGATATTATAAGATTATAATAATATATTTTTTTCTAACTATTAAGGAGATATGTTTCGGGATTTGTTATATGTTTGTTGTATTTTGGCTATTATAAATATGTATCTCTTCTGTTATTATAGTGTGAGAATCTTAGAGTTTACAACAACAAAGGAGAATAAATGTTTAGGAAATTCCAAAGGAAACTTAGAAAGGAAAATATTTTTGGAAAACCTTTGGAGTTATCTAAGGGGATTGGAAAATACTTCTAAACACTTTGGGTTTGAGTGATTCTTATATTGAGAGTAGGAGAGGTTGGAAAACACTTAGGTAGAAAATAGGGTTTGTTCTTTGAAAACTGTGAAGGCTATTTTCTAACAACTCATCTGTAATCTCTTGTAATAACTTTCTAAGTATAGTGAATTGAAGAGTTGCTCTCACCCCCAGTGTAGATCGTTTGACATTATGATATGTAGTTTGAAGATGTTTTGTTGATTTGAAGATGTTTGTGAATCAATGATTGACATTACGATATGTAATTTGAAGATGTTTTGTTGATTGTGAATCAATGATTGACATTAGGATATTAAAATGAATTATGTCATGTATTTGTTTAAAATGCAAGATCATTTTAAAAATTGTATTTGAATATTATTATATAAAAAAATTGTGAATGATGTTATTTTCATGTTTATAAAATAAAATGATTTTTCATTTTACTAAAAAAATTATTTTTTGCAGTGGTTATAAAATGTTGTTGTAGTAAAGAGAACGTTGTTGTAACCTATGAAGAAATTAAGATAGACATCTATTAGAATGGTTTAAAATCTACTACGGCTAAAATTCGTTGCTATATTCCATAAAAGAGTCGTTTTCTAAAAAACAACAATTACAACGGTTTTAATTTGAAAAAGAGTCCAGCCGTTGCTGTTTGAGACCGTTCTCTAAAAAAAATTACAGCAACGACTTTGAACAAGGTGTTGTCGTTGGCTTAAAAACTGTTCCTAAAGGCTAAAGCAACACCTCAGTTTGGAACGACCTGAAAATCATTCTCATTAGTAAAGGCGACTATTTTTTTTTTTTGGATTTTGCAACGTTATTTTTGCATTGCCATATAGTTAAAATGTTGTAATGTGTGGTCCGATCTTATATCGTTGTGTCAATCCTTATGATTGGATTGGATTTAGAAAATGTACCAAATTTCATTTAAATTGTGAATATTATTGATATTTTCATGTAAGAAAATGCATAGACTCGTTTATGATATTTCATATGAATTTATTTATTTCTATCAATAAAATGTTAAATAAGGTATCATATAAAGTTGTTGAGATATTTTGTTTCCTTATCCAGTGATGCATTATTTTTTAAAAGATTGTTTGATTTCGAATTCTATGCGATATTTTGAAAATGAATCATATTTGAATCGTAAATTATTTAATTATAGATTATGCGTGATTTATTTTTGGATAGATTTATTTTGTTCAAAAATATGTGTAGTTTATTTTGGAAAGACTTACTTGATTAAAGATTGAATATGCTATGGATTTATTTGTGAAACCTAATGGTTTGCTAGGGGAAATAGCTCTATATAAAGAGAGAAAATATGTGTTCACCATATGGCGGAGTGATATATGTTTTACTAATTAAGAACAAAGTGTGTCTTGGTTGTGTTGTAGTCAACCTTGTCCTAATTATTTTCTACCCTTCTTTGAGAAAAAAGTTGTGATTTTTTTTTTAAAAATTTATCACGTTCTTATTTCTTAAGACTTACAAACATTTGAGTGCTTGAGTAGAAGTGAAGTGATCTCAGATTTAAAATAATATGAGTTGAAATTTACGGATAATATCAAGAAAATGTTTTAAATTGAGAATAATTCAGATAAGATCATCAAGTATTATTCGTTATTAGTTAATCTCTTTTCTACTGCACTATTATTAGTGAATTTCTTTTTTTACTGCACTACTATCCTCCAAACTATGTAATAATTGCATTGAAGTAAGTTAAAAGTTTTTCGTGTCTTTTATTTATTATTTTATTTAATCGTTCATATGTTATTTTAGATCATCTTATCTCACACGTTGATTCAACATTGTGCGTGACATTAGTCTATGTGATAAAGAAATTTTTCATTTCACTTGTGAGAGATGTTTATTTACTAATCACATATTTTTTTTTTTGCTATTTGCACCGGTGTCGACCCACCACAGGTGGGCCACTAATCCGGCTCGTGCGGAGAGGCATGCGCACTGGCCAAGCAATTGATATATTTTTCTGATAAAATTTGGTCGAGATTCAATAACCTAAATAAATGGACAAGTACTTTCAAAAATTGAATAAGAGAAAGAAAATCCTTGAATTGAAAACGACCTTGACTTGACCAAAAACAGGAAAAGAAAATGACCTTATCCTATCAATGATTTGAAACTAATGCTGTATATTTATATTTGTATCCATCTAGACTCCACTCACGAACTTGATCAATTGAAAAAGGCTTGTGAAAGAATATATTCTGTTTCATCAAATATTGGGTGAGAGACTGAACTTTATCATGATTTCAAATTACAGATCAATACCCCCAATGAATGTCAACTCTTAAGTTTTTTCATATGTAAATTAAATATTCTATATAGATTAATTTTTCATATTATAATAAATTGTAAAATTTTCTTTTAAGAAATGAAGTATTAGATTCTTTATGATTTTCTTGATCCTTTCCTTTCAATTCAATTCTGTATATGTAGCATATTTATTTGTTATATGTAATCCCGTCTCAATTTTTTAGAGGTCCTGTGTAGGTAAGTCATGCTTCAACCATGACAAAATAATTATAGGTCCTATTTAACCCAATTTTAATAGTGGCAAAGGTTAATGAGGCCCTATTTAGTTATAGTTTAACCGTAAAAAATTTGAGACCCTGTGCGGTAGCCCGCCTTATACACCTTCAAAAACGGTCCAGTATGTAACTAACGTACCATAATTTATGTAAATTCAAGTAAACAAATCAATTCATAACACTTAATAATAATTATAAGTTTATATAAAAAAGTAATTATAAGTTATAATTAAATTTTAAAATAAATAAATTAATATTATAAATGCTAAATAGACAATCTTGTTGCTTTGGAAATTATTCATGCTTTTTTTTTTTTTGGATTTATTGTTGAGAATTGACTTCGTATTGGTGTTTCAAAAAAATTCTAATTATAATATTTTATGTTAGATGTTTTAAAATCGATTGTCCAATTTTTTCAACTTAATTAAAAGTTTTTGTTTTAAAGTATTCTATATTTTAGAAGTGATTAAAAAAAAAATCAAATTCACTATGCTAAACTTTGTAATAATCAACTATAGAGAGATAGGCATGTCATATCATGAAAATACGACAATTTGACAAATCTTCCATTTAGTGATCCCATTATATTTATTTTTAGTACATTATTAAATTTATTTTTTATAGTGAAAAATGATTTTTTAAAATTTAAAATTGATTTGTTCACGAAATATTACTTAACTGACAAAAAGTTATATTGAATCATCAAAACTTCTGATTCTTGTTTTATCTAGCTCAAAATTGGAATAAATAACTCTTATTTTAAAATTTTAACTTTTATATTAAATTTATTGTTTTAATAATATTTTTAAACAATTTATATTTATTTTATTTTTTAACTATAAAATATTTTTTATTAATTCATTCAAAATTAATGTTTATAATAATAAAATATTCAAATACACATTCAATATATGTTACAAACATTACATCATCGGTTAACTTATTCAACCCCATATATATGTAATTGCTCTCCTGAGCCACAATAAAAAAAACATAGAGGATAACATATGATAAGATAAATACTAATTTTTGTTTTAGTCAACAAATACCATTCAACCATTTTGGAGGCATGATCAATAAGTTAGAGGGGTCGTTGTTGTTTCCTTTGGAAAGAAAAATAAAATACTGAAAACCAAGTAATGTCTATTTGGATCTTGTTCTAGTAGACTAAAATATTCTTTGAGAATCAAGATTAAGAAAATAATATATAATATTTATATTTTTTAACTCAATGACACCTCTCCTCAACTCAACAAAAACACCTTTCTAAAATAATAAAATTATGATGGATTTTATTCAAAATGGCCAATATTTCCGTTGAAGTTGATAGTTGTATTGTTGGAATTATTTGAAGTTATTGTTAGGTCATCAAATATTTGAGATCAAACGGAGGTATCAGATCAATGTGAACTTTCAAACAACTTTAACAATAAAACTATCAACTTCAAACATCCACCCTCATGTCTAGCAGACCTATGCTAAGTGTGAGAGTGGATGTTGATAGTTGCATTATTGAAGTTGTTTGAAGTTACTGTTAGGTCATCAAATCTTTTTGGGGGTCAGCATGGAGGTATCAAAGCAATGTGGGACTTTAAACAACTCCAACAACACAACTATCAACTTCAACACCTACTCTCACGTCTAGCCTGACTATGATACCATGTTAAATATGCTTGGATCCTAATCTCAAACTCACGCCTAACCCGACTCTGATACTATGTTAAATATGTTTGAATCCTAATCTCAAACTCAAACCTAACCCGAATCTGATCGCATATTAAACATGTTTGGATCCTGGTCCTAAAAGCTAGCTCAATTGGTAAGATTGCTCTCACATATTTATACATTTAACAGTTAGGGAACCTAAACAATATAGAACTTCAAACAACTTCAACAAGACAACTATAAACTTCAACACCCATCCTCACATCTAGCGTGGGCTTGGGTCAAATTTCCATTTTTCAGTCATAAACTCGACTTTGATACCTTGTTAAATATGCTTGGATCATAACCCTAAAAGCTATCTCAAATGGTGAGGGTACCCTCGGATATTTATACATTCAACAAATCGGGAACCTAAGCAATGTGGGACTTCAAACAAATTCCAACAATACAACTATTAACTTCAACACCCACCCTAACGCCTAGTGTGGGTCTGAGTCAAATGTCCACATTGTACTACTTAACCAGACTTTTATACCTTATTAAATATGCTTGGATCTTAACCCCAAAAGATAGCTCAAAGGTTGATGTTACCCTCACATATTTATACATTCAACAGACCGAGAGCCTAAGCAATGTAGAACTTCAAACAAACTCCAACAAGACAATTATCAACTTCAACACCCACCATCACGCCTAGCATGGGTTTGGGTCAAACGTTCACATTGGATTTTTTAACTCGGCTCTGATACCTTGTTAAATATGCTTGAATCCTAACCCCAAAAGTTAGCTCAAAGGGTGAGGTTGTCCCACTACAACAAATAACGCTTTTTATGACGAAACTTACACCTCGAACAATGAAAAAAAGAGGGTATAGGTCTTGGGAGCGGCATGTTTTATTATTTTTTTTAATAAAAAACTTTAGTCCTCAGATATTTAATAAAACTGAGGTAAGTTAGCAATAAAAGATCTCGCTTCGACACCCAATTGTTGCATTTTATGTTTTTTTTTTTTCAATTGTTTAATAGGTATTTCTCACTTGGCGCATTTTCAATGATTTTTTTTTTATTTGTTCCAACTGAGAGGTAAAGTATTTTGCATTAACAATTTCATAATACTAATTTCAATATCTTATTTTAATATTTTATTTGATATACTTTAATCCACCGATTTTATTAAATAACCAACATGTTATATCTTTTAAAGAAGTTTTTTTTATATTTCATATTTTTAATAATCGGCTTTTGTGTAAAATCGAGATGACACTTATTTTGCATGAAATACTTCAGATTACTATCTAGTTGAAGGATAAAAAAACACTTAGAAAGGGGGTGTTTGAATAAGTGTAGCTTTAAAACTTGTAAGATAAAAACAATTTGCACAATGATTTTTATCCTGGTTTGTTGTTAACTAAACTACTCCAGTCCACCCCCTTGGAGTGATTTACCTCACCTGAGGATTTAATCCACTAATCACACTTGATTACAATGGTTTTCCACTTAGCCAACTGCTAAGTCTTCTAGAGTATCCTGATCACAACCTGATCACTCTAGGAACAAACTGCTTAGACAACCTCTAAGACTTTTCTAGAGTATTTTGATCTACCTGATCACTCTAGTTCTTACAACTTAATGTAAACAAATTCTAAGAGTATTACAATGCTTCTGAAAAGCTTTAATCACAACTGTGATATTTCTCTTAAAGTTTAAGCTTAAATCTCACTAAGATATTACAACAGCAATGTAGTGAGCTTGATGATGAAGTTTGAGAGCTTTTGAATTTGACAGCGTTTCAGTTTAATGCGCAAGTGTTGTATTGAGCTTCTCATCAGAACTTCATATATATAGGCACTTGAGAAGATGACCGTTGGGAGCATTTAATGCTTTGCGTAATCCGTACAGCATTGCATTTAATGTTTCACTCTTTTGTCAACTACCTCGAGCCTTGTTTCCGCTGTGTCTACTGACGTTGCCTTTAATAGCTTCTAACGTTCCTTTTGTCAGTCAGCGTAGCCTGCCAGTCTAGTACTTGCTTCTGATCTGATGTTTGTGTAAACAACGTTTGAATGTCATCAGAGTCAAACAGCTTGGTGCAGAGCATCTTCTTGTCTTCTGACCTTGAAGAGCTTCTGAGCGTGATACCATGAGAACTTCAGTGCTTTTGCTTCTGATCTCAAGTTCTTCTGATGCTTCCATAGACCCATGTTCTGATTCTGCTTGACCATCTTCTGATGTCTTGCCAGACCATGTTCTAATGTTGCATGCTGAACCTTTTGAGTCAGTTGCTTCTTGCGCTGATTTTGTGCATACTCTTTGTTATAATTCCTGAAATGGAAATTGCATAGTATTAGAGTACCACATTATCTCATACAAAATTCATATCCTTGTTATCATCAAAACTAAGAATAGTGATCAGAACAAATATTGTTCTAACAATTTCCCCCTTTTTGATGATGACAAAAACATACATAAATGATATGAATTTGCGATCAGAATATCAGACGGCTAAAGACAATTACACCGCTATAGCACAAGCATATAGACAATGTGTGAATATGTCTCCCCCTGAGATTAACAATCTCCCCCTGAGATAAATAATCTCCCCCTGAAATAAATACTAGAAGAATTTTTTTATAAATAAAAGACTTCCCTGAGTATTTCAGTAGAGACTTTCACATATGCTTAGATCTTCAGAACATTCACAGCTTCTGATTCTTGCTTCCATAGGACAGCTTCAGAACTTGAATTTCCTAGATCTTCAGAATATTCATAGCTTCTGATTCTTGCTTCCATTGGACAGCTTCAGAGCTTGAATATCTTCTTGAGTCATTACATGCTAGATTGTATCAGAACATTGTTGAATGTACCAGAGCATCATCAGAGCATCTCTACATCCTGAAATGTTACAAAACAAACTAAACGACAAAAGTCAGCATGAATGAATCAGAACATAAAATATGTATCAGAACATATAATTATGTATCAGAGCATACAAACATAAAATGTTTCAGAGCATATTTTGTAACTAAAACATGCATCAGAACATATAAAGAATAAGAATGAAAGTATATTCTATCATCAGAATATCAGAACATTCTTCCTTCTTGTTTCTGATTCTTGAAGCTTTATAGCACTCAGCTTGCTTCAATTTCCAAGAGCTTGATTCTTTATAGAATTGCTTTTCCCCATCTCTTTGCTTCTCATGTTGAGCTTTAAAGAGGATCTTCAATTCCTGCAAGACAACACTTAAAAGCATGGAACTTTGCAAGTTCTGTTAGAAATGTGGAGCCTTTCTCCCAGCAACTGATAAAATAAATCAGATCATTTATCACATTTTTCTCCCCCTTTTTGTCATAACATCAAAAACATAAAAGATTCAGATGAAAAACACGACAAACACATAGAAGAAAAAGGATAATTTTCATTAAGCACGGAGAAAAGGTTCAGAAGTACAAGAGGAAGGGCAAGAGAAGATGCAAAGAAAAACAGATGCAGCAAAGCAAAAAGAAACAGTCTAAGACTCAATCTAAGATGACCCTAGCTTCGACATGATCTTGGCTAGCATATCATGAATCCCACTATTGCTCTCATTCTGCCTTTCCATGAAAGCACGAAACTCAGCGTTGATTGATCTCTGCTCATCCTGGTTCTTTTGAATAACTTCCAAAGTCCTTGCAAGACGGGAAGGTTCATCAGAAGAAGCTTCACAACTTCTTTCCAAAGGGATGGCATTTTGATCCGCAGCTTCCATGATCAGATCATTTGCAGGATTTTCCACAACAGGAATGGTTTCAGCAACATGATCTTCAGCATCTGCTTCTTCCATAGAAGCATCTCCATACTCTGCAGCAGGAACCTCAGAATCTCCATTCTCAAGTGCCTGAAGAATGGCAGCAAGATTTTTAGGAGCAGAAGGACCTTCAACTTCTGGTGGGTCAACAACTTCTGGAATGACCAAGCTTGGGTCTTTCTCAGAAGGGTTTTCCCTCAGAAATTCAAAGAGAGTCCTGAAATCTCCGAGCAGAACAGGATATTGAGGTCTCCAGACCACAATTTCCCTGCACGGGTTAGCTTCCATTTTAGCAGCAATTCTTGCTTCTTCCAGCTCATCCACAAACTTCTTCTCTTCAACGACAACCCTGTTTCTGAGGGGATGGTAGTAGATACCATTATCATCCTCCAGAAGGTAACCAGCATGACCAGGGGCAGCAGCCACTAGTCTCTTCTGTACCCCCATTGCTCCTACTTAAAAATCCTGGCGAAAGCTTCTCCAGAGGTTTCTCGTAGAAACATCATCAAGACCATTGAGGAAAGCATCTCTCAAGAGGTCCAGCCTACTGATCACTTCACTTCTGAACAACTCCAGACAAATAATAGGTTCAGGTTCAGGAGGGTTGAAGGTGAATTTGTAGTCTGGGTAGAGAAGGCAGTAAGGGTTGGATTTTCTGGTAGTTAGGGGATGGGATAGAGAAGATGGAGGTGCAGTGTTTGAAGAGGATGGAATATCAGTGAAGGGGGTTGATGAGGAAGGTATATCTGTGTTTGGAGTAGGTGAAGAAGGAATAATTATAATGGGTGTTGATGAGGATGGCTTGTCAGAAGGAGTTGGAGGAAGAATATTTAGTGGTGTAGGGTTTAAGACAGGAGTAGAAAGAGAAGGTGAGGGAGGATTTTGTATAGTGAAGGTATTTTGTGGTTCAGAAGGAGGTGTAAAAACATGCCTGGAGACAATTGCAGAAGGAGTATTTGCAGATCTGGGAGTACGAAAGGAATCTCTAATTTTCTTCTGCTGATATTCTGGAGTGTTCACCTTGTCAGGATCATAGGTAGGGGTGGCAAAGCGGGCGGCCCGCCCCGTTTAGGCCCGCCCCGTTTAAGCCCGTCCAAAAGCGGGGCGGGGCGGGGCGGGCCAACTTAGGTGTTTGAGCTCAAAAGTCAAGCCCGCCCCGTTTACATACGAGTTGGCGGGTTGGCGGGCCGGCCCGCCAAAATTTATGTTTTTTATTTTACATTTTTTTTAATTATTACCAAAGAGGTCGATAAAAGAATTTTTTTAACAACGAACAATAGAACTTCAACATTTAATTCTTAAAGATCAATTACAACAAAAAAATAAAATAAACTTAAGCACAATAAAAAAAAGGTGTCAAAATAAATAAAACAATAAACAACATATATCATCTTAATCATATTTTAAAACTAACTACTAAAAGAATCCAATTAAGAATTTACACAAGACAAACACTAATAACAATTATATTGCATAATACATCACAATGAATAAACTAGTAGTGCGTAAAACATCAAGACCTGACTTTCCCACTGTTGTTTCTTCTGATCCTTCTTCTGAAGATCAGCTTTTGACATAAGCACTCTACCACGGATCCACGCAGGATCAACTTCAGATTGTTTCCTAACAGAATCTTCCAAGTGGTGCTTGACAGCCTTGTGAAGTTCTAAATGAAACAAGGTGGCAAAACCTTCAACAGGAACTCTCCTTGACAGAATATCTGGAAAGCTTGTACCAAGAAATCCTTCACCAGTTCAGGATAAATTGGTCCAACCAATCTATCGAGATAGTTTGACCATCCCTGTGCTAATATTCTTGCATCACACAGAAAACCGTTTGCTCTTAGGTTGTTGAAGTCCACAGCAGATTCACATAGAACTTCCAATTCGTCAGTGGGAATCATGCATGTTTTCAGAGGAGCATACCCATACTTGCGGAGAAGAATCTGAGTAGAAGAGAGTCTTTCTACTGGGCTTGATGAACTTGATGAGGAATACATGATGATGTTGCTTGGTTTCAGATCACAAACTAGGGTTTGAAAGAAACGAATGCAAAGAGAGAGATACACAAATGGAGAGAGAGAGAGAGAGAGAGAGAGAGAGAGAGAGAGAGAGAGAGAGAGAAAGATGAAATGAAGATGAAGCGGGTTATTTAAACGGTTTGAAAAAGAAAATAAAATAAAGTAAAAAGGAACACTGTTTAAAAGAAATGATTACAAAAAAAATGACATCAATATACATTTAATGAGAAATGACGTTAGGAGAGATAATGTGACAAAGTGAAATGATTTGCACAGTTACCTATGGCGGCGTCTCCTCAACTGCACGCATGCTTGTCCAAAAATAGTGAACACGTGTTCATTTTCTGGAAAGACTGGTGACAGTTGTTTTGCTTTAAAAGAGCTTCTGAATCAACTTAGATAATGAAACGTTAGTAATAACAGAATCAGAACTTCTAATTGATTAGTATCAGAACTTCTTATAGCTGCCTAGTCCTAACACATTTTAGAAGGTATTCATACAAAGATCTTCTCATCTTCTAATTCTGGGCATAAGTCCATACTGATATTCTTCAGAATGTACTTAAACCTATCTTCAGCAAGGGGTTTTGTAAAGATGTCAGCCCATTGATGGTCTGTATCCACAAAGTTCAAAGAAAGAACACCCTTCTGAACATAGTCCCTCATAAAATGATGTTTAATCTCAATATGTTTAGCTTTGGAATGTAAGATAGGATTCTTAGATAAACATATAGCAGAAGTATTATCACAGAAAATAGGAATGTTACTCTCATATATCTGATAATCTTCTAGCTGACTCTTCATCCATAGCATTTGTGTGCTACATCCAGCAGCAGCAACATATTCTGCTTCTGTAGTTGAGAGAGCTATGGTAGCTTGCTTCTTGCTGTACCAGGAGATCAAATGACTTCCAAGGAATTGACAACTTCCAGAAGTAGTCTTTCTTTCAATTCTATCTCCAGCATAGTCAGCATCACAGAATCCTACTAAGTTGTATTCTTTAGATCTTCTGTAGACTAAACCAACGTTAGTAGTACCTTTCAGATACCTCAGAATTCTCTTAACAGCAGTTAAGTGAGATTCTCTAGGATCTGATTGGAATCTAGCACACAAACAAACACTGAATAGAATGTCAGGTCTAGAAGCAGTTAAGTATAGAAGAGATCCAATCATACCTCTGTACAACTTCTGATCTACCTTCTTACTTACCTCATCCTTACCTAGAACACATGTTGGATGCATAGGAGTTTTGGCTTCTTTGCTTTCAGAAAGATTAAACTTCTTCAGAAGTTCTTTCACATACTTCGTTTGATGAACATAGGTTCCATCAGAAGTTTGATTGATTTGAATCCCAAGGAAATACTTGAGTTCACCCATCATGCTCATTTCAAATTCAGCCTGCATAGACTTAGCAAACTCCTTTCCAAGTGAAGCATTAGATGTTCCAAAGATAATATCATCAACATAAATTTGACAAATTAAAATATCCTTCTTAGATGTTTTATAGAAAAGAGTTGTGTCCACTTGACCTCTAGTGAACCCATTGTCCAGAAGGAAAGAACTTAATCTTTCATACCAAGCTCTGGGAGCTTGCTTCAATCCATACAATGATTTCTTAAGTTTGAAAACATGTTCTGGAGACTTAAAGTCTTCAAAACCAGGAGGTTGGTGGACATAGACTTCTTCATCTATATAACCATTTAAGAAGGCACTCTTAACATCCATCTGATACAGAGTGATGTTATATTTAGTGGCAAAAGAAATCAGTAAGCGAATAGATTCTAACCTGGCCATTGGTGCAAAGGTTTCTGTATAGTCAATCCCTTCTTGCTGACTATATCCCTGAGCCACCAGTCTGGCTTTGTTTCTTACCACTTCTCCCTTTTCACTGAGCTTTTTTCTGAACACCCACTTAGTACCAATGATGTTGAATCCTTTTGGTCTAGGAACCAAATCCCATACATCATTCCTTGTAAACTGATTTAGTTCTTCTTGCATGGCATCCAGTCTGGATCTTCTAGAGCTTGATCAACAGAAGTTGGCTCGATCAAAGAAACAAGACCTAATTGACATTCTGCATTGTTCTTAAGGAATGCTCTTGTTCTGATGGGGTCGTCTTTCTTTCCAAGGATCACATCTTCTGAGTGAGCAAAGGAGAGTCTAGAAGATCTTCTGACTGTTGGCTCTTCAGAAATCCTGAGATTCTCTAAAGATGCAGCAACTTGATCTTCTGATCCATTGCTTCTGAGACTTTCAGCTTCTGGAGCTTTACTTCTTGGTTCTACAGCTTCTGATATGTCAACATCTATATCTGCAAAATTCTCAAACTGCTTTGGTTTTTCAAGACCAAGCTTATCATCAAACCTGATATTGATTGATTCTTCTACAACCAATGTTTCAGTATTGTATACTCTGTAGCCTTTAGAGCGTTCATAATATCCAAGAAGAAAACATTTTTGTGCCTTAGAATCAAACTTACCAAGATGATCTTTAGTATTCAGAATAAAACACACACATCCAAAAGGATGAAAATGTGAAATATTGGGCTTTCTGTTCTTCCACAATTCATAAGGAGTCTTATTTAGAATAGGTCTTATAGAGATTCTATTATGAATATAACATGCAGTGTTTATTGCTTCTGCCCAGAAGTGCTTAGCCATATTGGTCTCATTGATCATGGTTCTGGCCATTTCTTGCAAAGTCCTATTCTTTCGCTCTACAACTCCATTTTGCTGTGGAGTTCTAGGGCAAGAGAAATCATAGGAAATACCATTTTCTTTGAAGAACTCCTCAAAGAATCTGTTCTCAAATTCGCCACCATGATCACTTCTGACCTTTATGATTTTGCACTCCTTCTCAGATTGGATCTGAGTGCAGAATTCAAAGAACACTGAATGAGACTCATCCTTGTGTTTTAAGAACTTTACCCATGTCCAGCGGCTATAATCATCTACGATGACTAATCCATATTTCTTCCCTCTGACAGATGCTGTTTTGACTGGTCCAAACAGATCAATGTGCAGAAGTTCTAATGGCCTTGAGGAAGAGACAATATTCTTAGGTTTGAATGCAGGTTTGGAGAACTTGCCCTTCTGACATGCTTCACAAAGAGCATCTGATTTATATTTCAGATTTGGGAGCCCTCTGACCAGATTTAGTTTGTTAATCTGAGAAATCTTTCTCAAACTAGCATGTCCTAATCTTCTGTGCCAGACCCATTGCTCTTCAGAAACAGACATAAGGCAAGTCACCTTCTGCTTCTCAAGATCTAAAAGATCAATCTTATAGATGTTGTTCTTTCTCTTGCCTGTAAATAGGATTGAGCCATCCTTCTGACTTACAGCCTTGCAAGACTTTTGATTGAAGATTATATCATAACCATTGTCACTTAATTGACTTATGGACAATAAGTTATGCGTTAATCCTTCTACAAGAAGTACATTAGTTATGGAAGGAGAGTTACCAAAACTTATGGTTCCAGAGCCAATAATCTTGCCCTTCTGATCTCCTCCATACTTGACTTCTCCACCTGGTTTAAGCTCCAGGTCTTGGAACATAGACCTTCTTCCTGTCATGTGTCGCGAGCACCCAGAGTCCAGGTACCATGACATTTTGTGCTTTGTCCTCTTTGCAGCTAAGGATATCTGCAACAGAAATTATCTTCTCCTTAGGTACCCATAATTTCTTGGGTCCTTTCTTGTTAGTTTTCCTCAAGTTCTGATTGAACTTGGGTTTAGCATAATAGTTAACAGGAGGAACAGCATGATATTCTTTAGGTTTGACAGCATGATATTTCTTAGGTTGTGTCACATGCTTCTTGGTGTGTACAATGTTAAAACTCTGTGCATGTGAAGTGAGCCTAATATCATGTGCATGGCCATATTTGAACTGATCATACAATGGCTTGTATGTGATTTTCAAATCATCAACAGGTTCAAATTTATGTGAGGTATCACCCTCATAGCCAAAACCAAACCTCTTGTTTCCAGAGACACCATATATCATAGAAGCAAGATGACTTCTGCCAATACTTCTAGATAGGAACTTTCTGAAGCTCGAGTCATATTCTTTCAGAATATGATTGAGACTAGGAATGGATTTTTCTGATTCAGAAGGAGATCCACTATCTTTGGATAATTTTAAAACTTTTTCCTTCAGTTCAGAATTTTCCACTTCCAGCTTCTTAGTTTCAAATTCAAATTGCTTTTTCAGCTTTTTGTATTTGATACTAAGGTGAGCCTTGAGTTCCAAAAGTTCAGTCAAGCTGGAAACTAATTCATCTCTAGATAGTTCAGAAAATACCTCTTCAGGATTTGATTCTGATGTAGATTCTGATCCATCATCCACTATGGCCATCAGTGCAAAGTTGGCTTGCTCTCCTTCAGAGTCTGATTCTGATTCTGATTCAGAATCATCCCATGTTGCCAGAAGACCTTTCTTCTTATGAAACTTCTTCTTGGGATTCTCCTTCTGAAGTTTTGGACATTCATTCTTGAAGTGTCCAGGCTCATTGCACTCATAGCAGACAACTTTCTTCTTGTCAGATCTTCTGCCACCAGAAGATTCTTCTCGTTCAAATTTCTTTGAACTTCTGAAGCTTTTGAACTTCCTTTGTTTGCTTTTCCAGAGTTGGTTTACCCTTCTGGAGATCATGGACAGTTCATCTTCTTCTTCTGATTCTGATTCTTCAGAATCTACTTCTTCAGCCTGAAAAGCGTTAGTGCATTTTTTAATATTAGATTTTAATGCAATAGACTTACCTTTCTTCTGAGGCTCATTTGCATCCAGCTCTATCTCATGGCTTCTCAAGGCACTGATTAGCTCTTCCAAAGAAACCTCATTCAGATTTCTTGCAATCTTGAATGCAGTCACCATTGGACCCCATCTTCTGGGTAAGCTTCTGATGATCTTCTTTACATGATCAGCCTTGGTGTAACCTTTGTCCAGAACTCTTAATCTAGCAGTTAGCGTTTGAAATCTTGAGAACATCTTCTCAATATCTTCATCGTCCTCCATCTTGAAGGCTTCATACTTCTGGATTAGAGCAAGAGCTTTGGTCTCCTTGACTTGAGCATTTCCTTCATGGGTCATTTTCAATGACTCATATATATCATGGGCAGTTTCCCTGTTAGATATCTTCTCATACTCAGCATGAGAGATAGCATTCAGCAAAACAGTCCTACATTTATGATGATTTTTGAAAAGCTTCTTTTGATCATCATTCATTTCTTGTCTTGTAAGCCTTACGCCAGTAGCATTCACTGGATGTTTGTAACCATCCACCAGAAGATCCCATAAGTCACAATCTAGACCAAGGAAGTAACTTTCCAGTTTATCTTTCCAGTATTCAAAGTTTTCACCATCAAATACTGGTGGTCTAGTATAACCATTGTTACCATTTCCATTGTATTGCTCAGCAGAGCCAGATGTAGATGTAGGTGTGTTTGTTGGAATTTCACCAGCCATCTTTTACTGAAGCGTTTTTCTCTTCCTGAATCTTTTCTAAACACGGTTAAGTGCTTGCACCTTAGAACCAGGCTCTGATACCAATTGAAGGATAGAAAAACACTTAGAAAGGGGGGGGGGGGGGGGTTTGAATAAGTGTAGCTTTAAAACTTGTAAGATAAAAACAATTTGCACAATGATTTTTATCCTGGTTCGTTGTTAACTAAACTACTCCAGTCCACCCCCTTGGAGTGATTTGAAGGATAGAAAAACACTTAGAAAGGGGGGGGGATTGAATAAGTGTGACTTTAAATCTTGGACGATAAAAATAAATGCACAAATATTTTTATCCTGGTTCGCTGTTAACGAAGCTACTCCAGTCCACCCCCGCAGAGATGATTTACCTCAACTGAGGATTTAATCCACTAATCGCACGGATTACAATGGTTTTCCACTTAGCCGCAACTAAGTCTTCCAGAGTCTTCTGATCACAACCTGATCACTCCAGGAACAACTGCTTAGTTCACTCCTAAGACTTTTTCTAGAGTCTACTGATCAACACGATCACTCTAGGCTTAGTTCACTCCTAAGACTTTCTGCTCAGCCAACTGCTAAGACTTCCTCTAGAGTATTCTGATCAACCTGATCACTCTAGTTACAAACTGCTCAGCCAACTGCCAAGACTTCCTAGAGTATACTGATCAACCGATCACTCTAGTTCCTTACAACTTAATGTAATCAATTCAAGAGTTTACAAATGCTTCTTAAAAGCGATAATCACAACTGTGATATTTCTCTTACAGTTTAAGCTTAATCTCACTAAGATATTACAACAGCAATGTAGTGAGCTTTGATGAAGATGAAGATTCTGAGTTTTGATTTGAACAGCGTTTCAGCAAGTTTGATATAAGTTGATTTTGTGCAGAATCGTTAACCTTGCTTCTCATCAGAACTTCATATTTATAGGCGTTGAGAAGATGACCGTTGAATGCATTTAATGCTTTGCGTGTTCCGTACAGCTTTGCATTTAATGTTATACGCTTTTGTCAACTACCTCGAGCCTTGTTCACGCTGTGTCTACTGACGTAGCCTTTAGTAGCTTTAACGTTCCTTTTGTCAGTCAGCGTAGTCTGCCACGTGTACTTCCTTCTGATCTGATGTTTGTGAATACGACGTTTGAATATCATCAGAGTCAAACAGCTTGGTGCACAGCATCTTCTGATCTTCTGACCTTGAAGTGCTTCTGAGCGTGATACCATCTTCTGATTTTCAGTGCTTCTGATCTCATGTTCTTCTGATGCTTCCATAGACCCATGTTCTGATTCTGCTTCGACCATCTTCTGATGTCTTGCCAGACCATGTTCTGATGTTGCATGCTGAACCATTTGAGACACATCTTCTGAGCGCTGAATTATGCGTACTCTTTATATATTTCCTGAAAGGGAAATTGCATTGGATTAGAGTACCATATTATCTTAAGCAAAATTCATATTATTGTTATCATCAAAACTAAGATAATTGATAAGAACAAATCTTGTTCTAACAATCTCCCCCTTTTTGATGATGACAAAAACATATATAAATGATATGAATTTGCGATCAGAAAGAGTAGACGGCAAAAGACAAATTACACAGCTATAGCATAAGCATATGAATATGTCTCCCCCTGAGATTAACAATCTCCCCCTGAGATAAATAATCTCCCCCTGAAATAAATACTCGAAGAACTTTGATAAAAGACTTCCCTGATTATTTCGGTAGAGACGATCATATAAGCTTCTGCCTTCGGAGAATTCATAGCTTCTGACTTCTGCTTCCATTGGACAGCTTCAGAACTTGAATTTCTTCGATCTTCAGAACATTCACAGCTTCTGACTTCTGCTTCCATTCAGGACAGCTTCAGAACTTGAATTTCTTCAATCTTCAGAACATTCACAGCTTCTGACTTCTGCTTCCATTCAGGACAGCTTCAGAACTTGAATTACTGGATCTTTTAGAACATTCACATCTTCTGATTTCTGCTTCCCTCGGATAGCTTCAGAACTTTGAATGTCTACCAACATCACTTCATGCTAGATTTGTATCAGAACATTGTTGAATGTACTAGAGCATCATCTGAGCATCTCTACATCCTGAAATGTTACAGAACAAAAACTAAACGACAAAAGTCAGCATGAACGAGTTAGAACATAAAATGTATATTCAAATACATGATATGTATCAGAGCCAAATGTATCAGAGCATTTAGGCTAAAAACATGTATCAGAGCAAATAATGTATCAGAGCCATAACATTATATGTATCAGGGCAAATAGAATTTTGTCATAACAGGATAGACAATGATATTCAAATTCTATTATCAGTGCTTCTGATTCATTCTTCTTTCTTGCTTCTGATCTCTGAAGCTTGACAGCACTCAGCTTGCTTCAGTTTCCATGGTTTTGCTTCTAGTGTTTGCTTTGAAGATTCACTTCACTTCTCTGTACCTGCAAAACACTTAAACCATATAGAACTTGCAGTTCTTGTTAGTGAATGTGTGGGAGCCTTTACCCAGCAACTGATAGATTTAATCAAATCATTTATCATTTATCTTTCTCCCCCTTTTTGTCATAACATCAAAAAGAATATAAAAAAAATCAGATGTATGAAACGACAAAAGAAAACATTTACTGGAATGTAAAACACAAAGAAACTTTTTCATTGATCACCAAAAGAGGATTACAAGAAGAATGCAGGAAAACAGATGCAACAAGGAAAGGAAACTACAAAGACCAAAAGACTAAGATCCTAGCCTACGCAAAATCCGCGCCAGAACATCATGAATCCCGTCAGTGCTCGTAGCTTGCCTTGTCATGAAGGAACGAAACTCAGCATTGGCTGCTTCTTGCGCGTCCAAACGAGAAGCCAGCATAGCTTGATTCTGATGAAGAGTTTCCAAGGTCTCCATCAGAGCTGAGGTTTCACCAGAAGAAGAAGCACCAGTATTTCTGCCCAGAGGGACAGCAATCTCAGCAGGGTGATCTTCTGGAAGATCTTCAGCTTGTGCATCTCCCATTTCCTCATCTGAGTCTGACTCAGAAGGAGCCTTGGCATATTCTGGTTCAGGCAGCTCAGAAGTTCCATCTTCCAATGCTTGAAGAATAGCTGCTAGGTTTGTTGGAGGAGTAGGACCAGCAACATCAGCACGATAAACCACTACTGGAAAGACCATGTGAGGTGCTTTTTCAGAAGGGTTCATTCTGAACCAGTTGAACAGCCACTGAAAATCTCCAGTCAGCACAGGAAACCAGAGCACAGAAGATCGGGGTTTCCATACCACGATATCTCTGCAGAGATTTTCTTCTTCCAACTCATCTGCAGGTATTTTCTCTTCAAGAACACTTCTGTTCCTGATGAGACAGTGGTGGCTGCTCTCACCAACTTCCAACCGGAGACCACGAACACCAGGAGCTTCAGACATAATCCTTCTCTGAGTGTCTGTAGCCTTCTCCAGAAAATCCTGACGAAAGGTATTCCAGAGGTTGTTTGTAGCATACTCATCCAGATGATTAAGGTGAGCAGCACCAAGAATCTCCAACCAGCCATTTACATCAGCATGTAAAAGCTCCAGATATGTTTGAGTGGTAGGGGTTGGAGGGTTGACAGTGAACCTTGCGTCGGGAAGCACAACACTATAGGGATTAGGTGTTCTGGTGGGAAAAGGATATGAGAGGGATGAAGAAATATCTGATGGAAGGGTTAAAGGAGAGGAGATATCAGATGGTGAAGAAGGTGGTTCCGAGAGGATGAATGAGGAGGAAGAGGTGGTGGAGGTCTTTGAAGAGGGAGGTGATTGACGGGAACCGTCAAAGGGTTGATACACTTTGAGAGGGTCATAGGAGATCCTAACTCTTTTAGATTTGGTTTCTGGTTCAGCAGATGCTTTTCTCTTTTGTTTCCTATTATTGTCTTGATTCCCAGAGCTTGACGATGGATTCATGATGAATTTTCAGATATTGGAAACTGCTAGGGTTTATGATATGAAAATAGAGAGATGAAAAAGAAACCAAATGCAGAGAGAGAAATATGAGAGGGAAAAGAAACGTTTGAAGAGTATATAAAAAAAAACTGAAAGAGAGTAAATGATGAAAAGCATTTAATGTTACGTGACATGAGGAGAGATAATAATGACAAAAGACGTGATTTGCACAGTTACCTAAGTAGACGTCCCCTCAACTGCACGCACGCTTGTCCAGGAATAGTGAACACGTGTTTACCATCTGGATAGCCAGTTACAGCTGTTTTGCTTTAAAGAGAGATTCTGAATCAACTTAGACACTGAAACGTTAGTAATAACTGAATCACAATTTCTAATTGATTTCTATCAGAACTTCTTAACAAAAATTTCATATCAAAGGATACTCATACGTAAGAATTTCTCATCTTCTCATTCTGAGCTTGTTTCTGAAGACCCAATTTGTACCAATTATATTGAATCCATCTGGTATAGGAACAAGATCCCAAACATCATTCCTTGTAAACTGATTTAGTTCTTCTTGCATAGCAATTATCCAGTCTGGATCTTCTAGAGCATGATCAACAGAAGTTGGCTCGATCAAAGATACAAGACCTAATTGACAGTCTGCATTGTTTCTAAGGAATGCTCTTGTTCTGATTGGATCATCCTTCTTTCCAAGAATGACATCTTCTGAATGACCAGAGATGAGTCTGGATGATCTTCTGACAGATGGTTCTTCAGAAATACTTAGATCCTCCAGAGAAGCTGATACTTGATCTTCAGATTCTTTGCTTCTGAGAAGCTCTGCTTCTGATGCGTTGCTTCTTGGCTCAACAACTTCTGATATGTCAATATCACAACCTGCAAAATTATCAACTTGCTTTGGTTTTTCAGAACCAAGCTTATCATCAAACCTGATATTGATTGATTCTTCTACAACCAATGTTTCAGTATTGTATACTCTGTAGCCTTTTGAGCGTTCAGAATATCCAAGAAGGAAACACTTTTGAGCTTTGGAATCAAACTTACCAAGATGATCTTTAGTGTTCAGAATAAAGCACACACATCCAAAAGGATGGAAATATGAAATGTTGGGCTTTTTATTCTTCCACAATTCATAGGGAGTCTTATTAAGAATAGGTCTGATAGAGATTCTATTCTGAATATAACATGCAGTGTTTATTGCTTCTGCCCAGAAATGCTTAGCCATATTGGTTTCATTGATCATGGTTCTGGCCATTTCTTGAAGAGTCCTATTCTTTCGTTCTACAACCCCATTTTGCTGTGGAGTTCTAGGACAAGAGAAATCATGGGCAATACCATTTTCTTTGAAGAATTCTTCAAAGGGTCTGTTCTCAAATTCACCACCATGATCACTTCTGACCTTTATGATTTTACACTCTTTTTCAGATTGAATCTGAATGCAGAAATCAAAGAACACTGAATGAGTCTCATCCTTGTGTTTCAAGAATTTTACCCATGTCCAGCGGCTATAATCATCTACGATGACTAATCCATATTTCTTTCCTCTGACAGATGCTGTTTTGACTGGGCCAAACAGATCAATGTGCAAGAGTTCTAATGGCCTTGAGGTAGAAACAACATTCTTAGACTTGAATGCAGGTTTGGAGAACTTGCCCTTCTGACATGCTTCACAAAGAGCATCTGATTGGAATTTCAAATTAGGGAGTCCTCTGACAAGATTCAGTTTGTTAATCTGAGAGATCTTTCTCAAACTAGCATGACCTAATCTTCTGTGCCAGACCCACTGCTCTTCAGAAACAGACATGAGACAAGTCACCTTCTGACTCATAAGATCTTGCAGATCTGTCTTATAAATGTTGTTCTTCCTCTTGCCTGTAAATAGGATTGAGCCATCCTTCTGATTTACAGCCTTGCAAGACTTTTGATTGAAGATTATATCATCACCATTGTCACTTAATTGACTGATAGATAAGAGGTTATGAGTTAATCCTTCTACAAGAAGTACATTAGAAATGGAAGGAGAGTTACCAGACTTTATAGTTCCAGAGCCAATTATCTTGCCCTTCTGATCTCCTCCGAACTTGACTTCTCCTCCAGACTTAAGCACCAGGTCTTGGAACATAGACCTTCTTCCTGTCATGTGTCGCGAGCATCCAGAGTCCAGGTACCATGACATGTTGTGCTTTGTCCTTCTTGCAGCCAAGGATATCTGCAATAGGAATAATCTTATCCTTAGGTACCCACATCTTTTTGGGTCCTTTCTTGTTAGATTTTCTCAAGTTCTGATTGAACTTGGGTTTAACATTGTAAGCAATAGGAGGAACAGCATGATAATTCTTAATGTGAGTTTCATGATATTTCCTAGGTTGTGTCACATGCTTCTTAGTGTGTGTTATGTGAAAACTTTGTGCATGTGAGGTGTGCCTAATATCATGAGAGTGGCCATACTTGAACTGATCATACAATGGCTTGTATGTAATTTTCATTTCATCAACAGGTTCAAGTTTGTATGGGGTTTCACCCTCATAACCAATGCCAACTCTTTTGTTTCCAGACACAGCATATATCATAGAAGCTAGCTGACTTCTGCCAATACTTCTAGATAAGAACTTTCTGAAACTTAAATCATATTCTTTTAGAATATGGTTCAGACTAGGAGTGGATTTTTCTGAATCAGAAGGAGATCCAACATTATTGGATAATTTTAAAAGTTTTTCTTTTAATTCAGAATTCTCAAACTCAAGCTTCTTTGTTTCAAATTCAAATTGCTTTTTCAGCTTTTTGTATTTGAGACTAATCTGAGACTTGAGTTCCAGAAGTTCAGTTAGACCGGAAACTAACTCATCTCTAGTAAGTTCAGAAAATACCTCTTCAGAATCTGATTCTGATGTAGATTCTGATCCGTCATCTTCTGTCGCCATCAGCGCACAGTTGGCCTGCTCATCTTCTGAATCATCTTCTGACTCATCCCAGGTTGCCATAAGACCTTTCTTCTTATGAAACTTTTTCTTGGGACTTTCCTTTTGAAGATTTGGACATTCATTCTTGTAGTGTCCAGGCTCATTGCATTCATAGCACATGACCTTCTTCTTGTCAAATCTTCTTTCATCAGAAGATTCTCCACGTTCAAATCTTCTTTCTAAACACGGTTAAGTGCTTGCACCTTAGAACCAGGCTCTGATACCAATTGAAGGATAGAAAAACACTTAGAAAGGGGGGGGGGGGGTTTGAATAAGTGTAGCTTTAAAACTTGTAAGATAAAAACAATTTGCACAATGATTTTTATCCTGGTTCGTTGTTAACTAAACTACTCCAGTCCACCCCCTTGGAGTGATTTGAAGGATAGAAAAACACTTAGAAAGGGGGGGGGATTGAATAAGTGTGACTTTAAATCTTGGACGATAAAAATAAATGCACAAATATTTTTATCCTGGTTCGCTGTTAACGAAGCTACTCCAGTCCACCCCCGCAGAGATGATTTACCTCAACTGAGGATTTAATCCACTAATCGCACGGATTACAATGGTTTTCCACTTAGCCGCAACTAAGTCTTCCAGAGTCTTCTGATCACAACCTGATCACTCCAGGAACAACTGCTTAGTTCACTCCTAAGACTTTTTCTAGAGTCTACTGATCAACACGATCACTCTAGGCTTAGTTCACTCCTAAGACTTTCTGCTCAGCCAACTGCTAAGACTTCCTCTAGAGTATTCTGATCAACCTGATCACTCTAGTTACAAACTGCTCAGCCAACTGCCAAGACTTCCTAGAGTATACTGATCAACCGATCACTCTAGTTCCTTACAACTTAATGTAATCAATTCAAGAGTTTACAAATGCTTCTTAAAAGCGATAATCACAACTGTGATATTTCTCTTACAGTTTAAGCTTAATCTCACTAAGATATTACAACAGCAATGTAGTGAGCTTTGATGAAGATGAAGATTCTGAGTTTTGATTTGAACAGCGTTTCAGCAAGTTTGATATAAGTTGATTTTGTGCAGAATCGTTAACCTTGCTTCTCATCAGAACTTCATATTTATAGGCGTTGAGAAGATGACCGTTGAATGCATTTAATGCTTTGCGTGTTCCGTACAGCTTTGCATTTAATGTTATACGCTTTTGTCAACTACCTCGAGCCTTGTTCACGCTGTGTCTACTGACGTAGCCTTTAGTAGCTTTAACGTTCCTTTTGTCAGTCAGCGTAGTCTGCCACGTGTACTTCCTTCTGATCTGATGTTTGTGAATACGACGTTTGAATATCATCAGAGTCAAACAGCTTGGTGCACAGCATCTTCTGATCTTCTGACCTTGAAGTGCTTCTGAGCGTGATACCATCTTCTGATTTTCAGTGCTTCTGATCTCATGTTCTTCTGATGCTTCCATAGACCCATGTTCTGATTCTGCTTCGACCATCTTCTGATGTCTTGCCAGACCATGTTCTGATGTTGCATGCTGAACCATTTGAGACACATCTTCTGAGCGCTGAATTATGCGTACTCTTTATATATTTCCTGAAAGGGAAATTGCATTGGATTAGAGTACCATATTATCTTAAGCAAAATTCATATTATTGTTATCATCAAAACTAAGATAATTGATAAGAACAAATCTTGTTCTAACATGATTTACCTCACCTGAGGATTTAATCCACTAATCACACTTGATTACAATGGTTTTCCACTTAGCCAACTGCTAAGTCTTCTAGAGTATCCTGATCACAACCTGATCACTCTAGGAACAAACTGCTTAGACAACCTCTAAGACTTTTCTAGAGTATTCTGATCTACCTGATCACTCTAGTTCTTACAACTTAATGTAAACAAATTCTAAGAGTATTACAATGCTTCTGAAAAGCTTTAATCACAACTGTGATATTTCTCTTAAAGTTTAAGCTTAAATCTCACTAAGATATTACAACAGCAATGTAGTGAGCTTGATGATGAAGTTTGAGAGCTTTTGAATTTGACAGCGTTTCAGTTTAATGCGCAAGTGTTTTATTGAGCTTCTCATCAGAACTTCATATATATAGGCACTTGAGAAGATGACCGTTGGGAGCATTTAATGCTTTGCGTAATCCGTACAGCATTGCATTTAATGTTTCACTCTTTTGTCAACTACCTCGAGCCTTGTTTCCGCTGTGTCTACTGACGTTGCCTTTAATAGCTTCTAACGTTCCTTTTGTCAGTCAGCGTAGCCTGCCAGTCTAGTACTTGCTTCTGATCTGATGTTTGTGTAAACAACGTTTGAATGTCATCAGAGTCAAACAGCTTGGTGCAGAGCATCTTCTTGTCTTCTGACCTTGAAGAGCTTCTGAGCGTGATACCATGAGAACTTCAGTGCTTCTGCTTCTGATCTCAAGTTCTTCTGATGCTTCCATAGACCCATGTTCTGATTCTGCTTGACCATCTTCTGATGTCTTGCCAGACCATGTTCTGATGTTGCATGCTGAACCTTCTGAGTCAGTTGCTTCTTGCGCTGATTCTGTGCATACTCTTTGTTATAATTCCTGAAATGGAAATTGCATAGTATTAGAGTACCACATTATCTCATACAAAATTCATATCCTTGTTATCATCAAAACTAAGAATATTGATCAGAACAAATCTTGTTCTAACACTAGTTTCTAACTTTTCATTTACCTAGCAACACTCAAACGTCAGTTCGCAAAAAAATCCTAGACGATTTTCAAGCTGATATTCATAAACACTCTTCCAAAAGATATTAATCAAATGTCATTTTCGCAAGTAGGTTTTTTATTTACTAAAGGGAGATTTGTTGTCATTAAAAAATGGTTAATATTATAAGAGGTTATGTAAATTTGTTAGTCGACCATTCTAACGGGAGTATGTATTTGTCAATTTGTGAGTTTTAAATTTTCAAATCTTTTTTGGGTGGCAAATTGATATTTATGTTTCATTTAGATTTGTCCTACTAAATCTCGTCAAAAAACAGTATGGATGGGTAAAGTAAAAAGGCGTGCTTGGAGGACCATACCAATCCAAAAGTATAAAATTAGGAAAAATCATGTCCGCCCCATTTAAGTCCGTATCCGTTAAAGGCCGTCAAAAACGTGACAGGGTGAGAAAAGTATAGGGGTCGGACCAAAAATCTCAGTTCAACCTGTCAAAAATGGTGGGCTAAACAAGCATCGTCTAGCAGGTCTACACTTTTTTTCCTCCCCACATTTTTGTGATGTTAAATATCATCCTTTTTGGGTTCCCAAATTGAATAATCATGGTTTCTAGGTCAATAGTGTGGTTATACTATTATTTATTGTTATCATATTATGGTTATTTGTTGATACTTGAGTAAAATAAAAATATAAGAAAAACAAGTACTTTGGTGTAAAACATATCTATAATCAAGGCATGTAAATTATACATTCATATTATATAATTTAAACACAAATTGATGGAGTATTTTATAAGTTCATATTATAGAATATTTGTGTAAATTACATCAATTATAAGTTCGAGTTATAAATTTGAATTTTATCAATACAAGATTTTCTACTGTATGATCAAAATTACAATGACAAGTTATATGAACTACAATACACAAAACATTTGTATAATTTGACATGTTTGGTTAATTGTTGTTCAATACACAAATCATTGAACTCTTACGTATACTCAATTAAAATGAATTTTAATCTAGCTGAAATTACTAGAATAAGGAGACTCTCCATTTCTTTAAGATCAATGTTAATGTTACATTGTGTGATTTGAATAATTAAGTGAATAGTTGTCTCAACTACCTTAATATGTGAAAGATGGTTAGTATTGAGTATCTTCGCCCCTGAATCGATGATCATAGGTGTTTTCATTTCACCAAAATAAAATTTCAAAATGACAATGATGAGAGAATCATGTACTCAATAATTGGTCAATATCATTCCAAGGGACGATCTAGTTAAACACTACTCTTATTTGATATGTTGATATCTACTATCTACCATATATTAAAAGATTGACCAAACTTCCTAAATTGCCCTTTCCTCAAAATAAATTTACACTACAAAATGGATATTTTGGTAACTAACAAAATAACCCTTCACCTTTTTACCTTTTGCACCAAGTGTTTCACTCTCATTGGTCCACCAACTTTCTACAACATAATACACTACCTCATTTTCTCTCTCCTTATTATAAAGTACAATTTCAATTGAAAATATAATAAAGTTGCATATTTATGATTATTACCATATTTATGATTATTATTCATTTATAATTGAATCATTCATTTTAAATTTACATCTTTTTAAATTTATTTTATATCATATTAAATAAATTTACATGATATTAGGTTGTAGTTTACGGGTCACTATCAATATAATACATATTTTATTTATTTTTTCAAATGTTAAAATTCTTTTTATTCTTTTTCGGTCTCATGAATCAATTTTTTTTCTTTGCTTAATTATTTAATAATTAAGTAATTCATTTTAAATTTATTTGTATAATGTATTTTTTTAATTTTAAAAACATAATACACTACCTCATTCTCTTTCTCTTTATAAAGTACCATTTCAATTGAAAATATAATATAGTTGCATATTTATGATTATTATTCATTTATAATTGAATCGTTCATTTTAACTTTACATGTTTTTAAATATATGTGATACAATATTAAATAAATTTACATGATATTATGTTGTAGTTTACGGGTCACTATCAACATAATACATATTTTATTTATTTTTTCAAATGTTAAAATTCTCTTTATTCTCTTTCCGTCTCATGGATCAATTTTTTCTTTGTATAATTATTTAATAATTAAGTAATTCATTTTAGATTTATTTGTATAATGTATTTTTTTAATTTAATTAGCATGATAAAAAATGTATTTATCTCACGGGTCACTAACAAGACAATATTTATTTTAGTTAATCAATCATTATTTTAATTCAAGAGACAAAATCTTTATTTTTAAATATTAATTTATTCTCCATATCACACTACAAGAATTATTTTTTTTGCGACATATAGGTTGCGACATAATTTTTAAAAAATCTGAAACATTTTACGACAGTTATAGGCCCAACTGCCCTTAAAAGAAAATTGCGACAGTTCAACAACGGTCGCCCCCAAATATTTTTATGATTATTATTTGAAAATTCTAAATTACTACATATTTTTTTAGTTATTTACACAATATCATAATTAAATTACCCATCCTCAACATTTTATTTCATATAATTCAAAAAATGATGCACCCGTGCGACAGCACGGGTCTCTGACTAGTTGTCTATTAAAACTTGATCCTTCCTATAACATTTGATGAAATCACACCTTAAACCAAGTGAAACAATTGTTTTTTCTTTCATGGTTTAATTTGTGTTTAATTACTATTTTTAATTTATCTTGATGTATTATATTGGTAGATTTAATTTAATGAAGTGTTTATGTTGAATATTTAGATTTTAAAATTTAAATAACATTTTTGAAAATTCTATAGATTTTAGAAAGGATTTGGGTGTGGGAGGGGAGGAGAATTTCACTTGATTTGGATTCTAAGGTAAAGGTTTAGATGGTTACTTATGAGGGCCTTCAATCTATTATTTGGGATGCTATCTCTAAGTTCCAACTTTCCCATTTTATATCCATTTGTGGTGGATATTATCGATAAGAGAATGCATTTGTTGATTTTTTAGCTAATTCAAATCACTCGGGAGTTTTTACGATTAACTTCAAGACAAGAGTTGCCTTCAATTTTTGGTGTGTAGTTTTGTTTTATGTTTTGCCTAATTTCCAATGTATACGAAGAAGAAGAAGAAGAAAAGGAATATAACCTTTTAGAAAGGGCCAAAAACATAAGTGGAAATTTAAACGATTATGATGGTTTGCCTTGAGTTACATCATGTCATCAGTGATACTCCCTCCTCACTCAAATATACTAAACAACAACAATGATATCTCATATTTATATAGACTCAAATATAAATAAAGTTTATCATTTCAAAAGTATCATTCAGTTAAAATTCTCATAAAACAAATTTCAGTGGAAAAGATTGAATGACGAAAAATAATATTTAAAAAAGTATAATAATTTTTATCTCATCAAATTCTGTGAGGAAAAACAAAAACTCTTCACTGGTTTACTCATAATATTTTCGTCTCTAAATATATAATTTGTTTGAATGAATAAAAAAAATTTTAAAAAATGTTTTGATATTAGATTTTTAATAATATATTATATTTAGCTTTTATAAATTTATTATTTAAGATAAAGAGCTATTTAATATTTATAGTATTTATTATTAAATACAGAAAAAATATGATTAGGTTATATTAATAATTAATTAATTAATTAAATTGAAATTTTAAAATAAATGACAACAAAAATAAGATGGTCTTATATTCCAGACGAATATAATATAACATTTTTTTTGTTTATTTTAGACTTGGATACACATATTAAAAAAAAATTAAAATGAATTAAAATCGCTGATAACATGTAGGTTCATTAAGAAAAAGTAAAAATAAAAAATTAATATTTTTTTTTTTTATTAATGTATGGTGAAAATAGTCAATATTATTAAATGTATCTTGTTTTTGTAAGAATCAAAGTTTTAGAATAAAACTTAAATATTAATAAGACTAAAGATTTTTACTTCGAAATAAAAGACCAAAGATTAAAAATGGAGGAAATATTTAAAGAATAAATTATTAAATTTAATCTTTAAGCTATGAATAACTCTAATTTAATCATAAAACTATATAAATAATGTAAGTAGTTCCGAAAATGTATAAAACTCTGCATTTTAGTCATAAACTATAAAGTATATGAAAGTATATGAGTATGACTATCAATTGAGTTCTTTAACATTTTAATATCAAATGATTAAATTTTTTGGCATGCTTTCTGATATTGATATTTCTGGTAACACTTTAAATTATTTATCTACAAATAAATGAAATATCTAAAATCACATTTTAAGAATAACTATTCAAATAAAATTTTCATTTGAAGCTTTTATAAATAAAAAAAAAATTGTAAAAATTTTTTCACAAATTTATATAACACTATAAAAATCATTTTTAAAAAAAGCCAAAACAAACGGACTCATAATTTATGTTATTGTGAAGTTAGTGAGGTGTAGGGAATTCAATTTTGAGAATAGATGTTGTATATAATCTGTCGACTTAAAAGGGGTGAAACATGCAAATATTTTGACATCCGTGTTACTGATTATCATATGTAATGTGAGTAGTGTTTAGGCCTAAAAAGCACGTACCTTGACTTGAAGTCTTTAGTCTCTTCTATAGAGGTTTTTTATGGTCTAAAGCTCTGGAATCTTTCATTGTAAAATTATTGTCTAAATAGGCATATATTAGACTATAATTTGTTTTGTCATTTGACAATCATTCTTCAATCACTTTCTCTTATCAGATGTGACAGATTCACATTTTCTTCTGAGGTCTTTAAATCTTCCTTAGGTCTACAACTACAGGTATGGCATATTTCTTCTAACATCACCAGTTTAACATCATTGTGGCATGCCAACATATAGGCTCTTGCTCTCTGTTTCATAATCTTTGATTGTTGTGTGAATGAATGAAATTGATGAATTTTTGTTATGTTGGTGGATAATTTGATGAAATCAAGGACATGAAATGATTTGGAATATTGTGTAATGTGTATGAACAATTTGTGAAATGGAAAGACTTAATTTTGGTTGCAAGTTGGTATAATTGAGTGTCAATGTCGATATTTATAATAACTTATGAAATTGAGTTGATTTATGTGTGTAATTGCATGTTTGGTGTAATAGAAATGTTTTGATAGTGTATGTGAATGAATACTAAAGGTATGGCATCTTTCTTCTAACATCACCAGTTTAACATCATTATGGCATGCCAACATAAAGGCTCTTGCTCTATGTTTCATAATCTTTGATGGTAGTGTGAATGAATGAAATTGATAAATTTTTGTTATGTTAGAAGATAATTTGATGAAATCGAGGACATGAAATGATTTGGAATATTGTTTAATGTGTATGAACAATTTGTGAAATGGAAAGACTTAAGTTTGGTTGCAAGTTGGTATAATTGGGTGTCAATGTCGATGTTTGTAATAACGTATGAAATTGAGTTGATTTATGTGCGTAATTGCATATTTGGTGTAATAGAAATGTTATGATAGTGTATCTGAATGAATACTAAAGTTTAGAAACCGAAATAAGCATTGTGGGGTGTTTTGGGTTTCAACCCTATAAGGGTATTATATAATGATGTGGATGTGGGGATTTTGATTTCCATGGTTGTTGTGGGTTTATTCACGAAAAGTGTTGTTGTGTGTTTGAATGCATTTGATGAATATTTGACATAACTTTGATTGAATTGGTGAAATTGATGTTATGGGATGGTTGAATATAATGTATAATGTGTGAGAATAATTTGTGAAAAGTAAGAACCTGTTTTGATATAATTTTTGGGAGTTTTGGGGTTGAAAAGATTGGGTTTGTAATTTAAAAATAGCAGAAAAACTGCTTCTAGGCAGTGGAAATCAATTACCCTTTTATGGAAAATTGATTTCCATCACGAAAACTGCAAAAATTGGCCTCTAGAAGTGAGGAAATCGATTTCTAGTATTGGAGTACTCGATTTCCTGAAGTTGACAGTACTTTTTTCAAAACTTGTAAAATCCATAACTTTTGACTCGGGTGTCCGTTTGACGTGCCGTTTGAACCTGTGGAAAGCTAATACAATGTAATTTCTTATAAAAATAGTCTTAAGTTTCTGAAACTAAATTTAATTGATGTGTAATGAAGCTTTACGTTGTCAGTGTATGTTGCAGTATGATGTCGGTGTTTGTATCTTTGTAAAACTTTGAAAACTTGTAACTTTTAACTCGGGTGTTTGTTTGACGCACCGTTTGGACCGCTAAAAATCTAAAAATATTTTCTATAACATGATAATAATTTTTATGGAAATAAATGATTATTTTGGTCGGAGGCTTAAACCTTGTGTGTTAGTGTGGTATGAAGTGTGATACATATTGTTGTGATTAAACGTGATGGTATTGTACGAACGATGTATGAATGAATTGCATAATATATTGCAATAATGATAATGTTGTTGGCCTGAAATGGTCTGAAATGGTGCAATGTTGATGGTTGAATTGTTTATACCAATTATTAAGTTGTTATCGAGTCAATGATTTGACTGATTAACAAGTGTTATTGTTGCGAAGATTACATTGGTTTATACGAATGATTAAATACTCATTCGATGACTAACATGATTAAAATGGAGTTCAAATAACATTAACTTGGTTACCAAAAGCAAACTTCTAGAATTCAAATAATTACTTATACTATACTTTTTTTAGAATATTGTATCGCTGTTTCATTTAAGTGTACAGTCATTAATTACAATCCCCAAAAAACCTAGGAATTTGAATTACATATGCGTTATATATTTACATATGGTGGATAAATTAATGATTACAAATATGCACTAAACAAAAAATGGTGAGCGAGGCATCACACTATCACCAAACTTCTGTCCTAAATTCCAGTAGCAGAAAAAGGAGCTTGTATCATTTCCTAGTGTAAGGACAATTCTGGAAAAAATATATGAACACTTCCTCTGGTTAGTCATCATCTGATAAACAGACAACATCAGAAGGTGTAGCTTCTTGGGTTGAGTTGACCGGGACGCTGCTACTTTTGCTAAATTGGGAATGATTCAAAGATGCCGAATCTGACATATGTGGCAGAGTATTTGGCAGATTAATGCTATATTGACTATTAACATTCATACACATATCCGTAGCAGATACATTAGGAGTGAGGAACCCACCTGTGCTCTCATACCCATGCCCCCTATGAGGACCAATCTGAGAGACTCCTCCAAGACTGGAGGCTGGTACAGATGTCGAGGGTGGTAGAGATGTTGAGGGTCTATAAGGCGGTATATGCGGTGCAGGGGCACGTATCTCCCCGCTGAGACTGGAGGCTGGTACAGATGTTGAGGGTCTATAAGGCGGAAGATGCGGTGCAGGGGCACGTATCGCACTACTGTGACCAGAGGCTGGTACAGATGTTGAGGGTCTATAAGGTGGGAGAGGAGGTGGAGAGGTGCGCATTGCCCTACTGTGACTGGAGGCTGGAACAGATGTTGAGGGTCTATAAGGCGGGAGAGGAGGTTGAGGGGTGCGCATCGCTCCACTGTGACTGGAGGCTGGCACAGATGTGGAGGTTCTATAAGGCGGGATAGGAAGCAGAGGGGTGGGCATCGCCCCACTGTGACTGGAGGCTGGTACAGATATTGAGGGTCTATAAGGGTGGAGAGGAGGTGGAGGGGCTCGGAACTCCCCCATGAGACTTGAGGCTGGTACAGATGTTGAGGATCTATAAGGCGGCGGATGCAGTGGAGGAGCACATATCCCCCCACCAGCTTGAAGATTAAGTGAAGAAGTATTGATATGAGGTGGTCTTGCAGAAAAACCGCTGAAATTTCCCGGTGTATTGTGCATAGGTGATGGCAACATAGCATGAGAGCCAGTTGAGGCGTGTGAATTCTGGAAAGTGGTTACAGGAGGCCCACAGCAAGATGGTCCGGCAACCTGAAAGGGATGAGTAGGATTTTGCGGTCTTGGAAGTTGGGTTAAACCTGCATCCGGCATTAGTATAATATTGTTAGAAAACGATAAACAGAAAAATAAGAGGTTTTGACCATAAATGAGTAGAACATGAAAAAATGAGATGAATATGCTCACAAGCACAGCAAGAGACAAATATACAATTGCATACTTAAATAAATAAAACCTCCCCTTGAAATTTATGAGAATCCAAACAGCCAACATTAAAAACAACTGCAGCAAATGCATACATCATCTTCATTGTAAAGAAAAAAGACAGATAGCACCAACAAAAGCTACAGACATGCATTGTATGCCCACGAGCTGGTATCAAATACCTTTCACCCGTAACTCAAGGGGAAAGGTTCTCTAATATAATAGTAATTAAACAATAGAAGAAACACTACATTGTCCAGTAAATAAATCTTCACAAATATCTGTGTTTATGAGCAGTAAATATACTATCTACTTGGGTAACAAATTAGTAGTCAAGATCCAGAGAATAATAGATTTCATAGACATTTCAACGATTAATGCACTCTCTATAAGGGACTATACCTTGCAGCATTCCCGACTCACCAGAAAACCTAGGATCAGAATTAGCCTTCATAGCATCGGCCAATATTTTATGTACATAAACTGTTTTATATTGTGTATCATAGTTCTTGCTTGTTTTCTGAAATTCAACTTCAATCTCCTTCATTTGAATATCATACTTCCTGCGAAGTTCCTCAATTTCCTTCTCAAAATTACATTTCAGCTGTAATTTCTGTTTCAACAAGTAGAATAATATAGCAGTTATTTATCATAAAAGGAAGGTATAAGATATAAAATGTAAATAGGTATTCTCATAGCAATGAGTTGCACAGGAGCTAACCATATCTTCATGGTTTTTCAGATTTTGCTTTGTCGATTTACGTATTCTTTCCAATTCATAACTAAGTGGATCATAAAACAAAGATGGAAAACTCCTTGAAGCTGATTGAGCTGGAGTTTGAATAGGATGATTATTGATAATTCTGTGAGTTGACAAATTTCTTGTGTCTAATGACTGGGTTGTGACTCCACCAGGCGCAAGTGAATCAAGGACCATGTCCGAGACTGGAGGCACAACTTGACGCGAATGTGAATCAACTTCCAAATTCAAGGCAGGTTGCTCGGCGGCTTGATTTTGAACCACTGCTGATGCCTCGGGAATCTGGCTGGAGAAAAAAATTTCATTGGTTGCTGGCTGATCTTCACCTCCAGCCACCGAAGGCAAGTTAGAGATATCCTGGTTGGATGAAAGGAACCCTGAAGAAGGTAATTGCTGCACCTGCTCTGGAGGCTCCATGACCATAGAGGGTAACTCTACAGCTGATAATGGCTGCCCGGGCCCTTGTTTTTGAGGCTCAATGGGATCCACCGCTCTAGATACTGAAGTCTCCTGGGACAAAGTGTTTTCTGCCATAGTTCTGTCTACTCCGTCCTGGTAGTTTGATGTAGTACTCTCATTCACTTCGACGTTATCTGTTAATTGACATTCAGCCTCTTCATGATTATTTTCTGGCACTACGACTGGTATTTGTCCATCAGTTATGGGTGACAAGACTCTATCAGGAACTTGTTGCTTTGAAGAAGGTGAATTCAAAAGGGAAGATGTAGCTGGAAGACCATCAGGTGGACTAGAAAATATACAGGGTGTTGGTGATGCAACACCATCTAAACCTACATCAGATATTTGATCTGTTGGTGAAGAATTCAGAGCAGCTGCATTCTCTGGATAACCAGTACTTCTAACTGTGCTAGGCAATCCTACGGCTGCATCCCCACTCAATTCTGGTCCCGTGACTGGCGTTTGTCCATCACTTATGGCCGCCGGCGAGACTCTACCGGAAACTTTTTGAATTGAAGATGGTGAATTCAAAAGGGAAACTGCAGCTGGATGGCCATTACTTGGACCAGAAGAGCTACGAGGCCTAGGTGATGCAACCCCATCTAAACCTTCATCAGATATTTGATCTGAGGATAAGGAATTCAGAGGAGCTGCATTCTCTGGATAATCAGTACTTCTGACTTTGCTGGGCAATCCAACAGCTTCCTTCCTACTCAATTCACTGGCAGTCGCCAGTTTGCAACTAGTTTCAGACACTTTATTAGACAGAAGGATTTTTTGAGCATTATGGGATGTCCCAAGTTCCTTCGAAGAACTTAGGTTTGACGACTCACGGAATTTCTGCCTTTCTTCTAACTGTTCGGCCTCAAGAGCCTTGAGACGTGCTTCTTGCTCCCTTTTCAATATTGCTTCCCTTACTTTGTATTTACTTTTGAATTCTCTGAGCTTCACTTTTTCCTTCGCATAAAGTAAAGTAGCTTGCCACTCTACATGAAACATATTTTTAAAATCAGTCATTTTTTTCTCAATACCTTTTTCCAACTTATGTTTATTTTCCTGTTGAATATGAAGTAGCTTTCTCCATTGCTCTTTGCGATTCTGATTTACTTTAATATTTCTAGAAATTTTGGAAATATCTTTTTTGGTCAATTCAACATCTGATGTTGTATCTGTATCCGAATGAACCCTTTTTGATGATTCCGAAACCTTTGGAGAGCAATTGGCATTAGAGTCTCCTGTGAGTAATAAAAAATTGTCCTTCAGATCCCACAGCATTGCACTAATTTCATCAACCGCATCTTTCTTACAGGAAAAATTCAAGTGCCGCTTTGCAAGAATGAGGGCAGCTTCAGAGTCAAGTTTGTGGCTTAGCAACGAAGCAGCAGTCAAACACTGAAACAGTACAAGAAAAAGCTTGTCAGTTAAATGTATTAAGGGCGATAAAATAAATAATACGCAATGTTTAGTTATAAAACTGTATAAAGTAAGGGTTTCCCATATTAAATGGGTTTTTGTGATGGTAATCATATTGCAATAAAGAGGAGGTAAAAAATGATGAGAGGTAAAAAAAATCCGATAGAAAAGAAGAGAATTATTTAAATGCAACGGCTGAGAGAAAATTTCAATTGTGCAAAATCTAAGAATGACTCATAACATATTTCTGATGCTAGATCATTCTGTTTTTATTGATTCTCAATAATGATGGCTACAGCTTTATATAGAAAGGCTAATACTGTACATACTGCAGTGTAAAACCTAAGAATGACTCATAACAGATTTCTGATGCTAGAGTAGTCTGTTTTTATTGATTCTCAATGATGATGGCTACAGCTTTATATAGAAAGGCTAATACTGTTCATACTGCAGGTTACCTGTAACTGCTTTTAATCCTGTGTAGAGGTTAGTGGTAGCTATCCTACAGCTATCAGTGACAGCTGGTACTTAATAGGCATGTAACTATCACAAACCTACGTTATATTACTTCTCGACTCACATCGTGCTAGACCTAGCAAGTAGCAACAACGGGCTGTTTTCTTGAATCTTGACCACCAAGAGATGAGATTTGGTCCAAAAAAGATAGCAGCTCCAGAAGTTGACCTGTCATCAGGGTCTGCAGCTAAATCAGCATCACAGAAAACTTAGGGAGAGAGGTTTATGAATGTGAGGGATAAAATCTAAGGCCAAAACTGATGGTACCCTCTAAGTATCTTAGTATCTTAAAAATTGAATCAAAGTGATAGAACTTGTGACGGAGAATTGGGCCAGCTGTTACCAAGT
The DNA here is from genome assembly GCF_029867415.1 of Vicia villosa. Lineage (NCBI taxonomy): Eukaryota > Viridiplantae > Streptophyta > Magnoliopsida > Fabales > Fabaceae > Vicia > Vicia villosa. Next base: position 99,726,741 of record NC_081184.1, on the reverse strand, counting down.
CCTGATGACAGGTCCATGGTTTGGCAAGTTTGCCATAGAATTTGTTTTGAGAATAGCAAACAATCTGAGCTGCCAAGTGAGGAGGGGAATGACTTGTATCGGGAAAAGTGAGTTACACAAGAAACAAGAGGAGAGAGTGGGATTCATTCTGGAATTCTGTTAGAAGTGAGAGGGATCACTGATAATCACTTTGGTCAAGGAATCACTTGGCTAGGTCTGGCAGCTCGCTATCAGACTTTCTTCTATTTTTCTGTACCAATTACATTAATACCACTACAATCTTAGTTCAGTATCTTCTTTCTTTCTACTGTAAACCATCACATTGTCAAGATAATAGTGACTGTACTTCAAGTCAAATTACTTGACCATGAAACCAATGCATACATGCACATGGAGGCTTGAATGTAGCCTCATTTTTTACCCGACTGAGTACTGACCATGCTACACAGCAATCATAGTCTCAACTACATTAAATTTCAAGGTAGGTAACATAAAAAACAGACCAGCTGGATCAAGTACAAATCAAAAAGGCTTGAGAAAAAGGTTGCAGCAACAGAAAATGTGACAGTAGATGCTCAAGCAACATACATAATGATGTGATAGATTTTTCCAAGATAAAGAGTCAAAGATGCAGAATAGAGAAGCATATTTACAGATTATTACGTTATTCTTCAAATTTCCAAGAGTAACACTAATCCTTATACAACAGGATAATCCTTAAATACGCCTCTTCATTCTGCAACACCAAACCAACAAAGCATAATGCACTTCATAATTTGGTGGGATTCTGGAGGGGAGGCAACCATTCAAATCAAGCTCCAGAAGTTGCAAAACAAAATGAGGCAAAGTTGTCAACAAACAACTCTTACATGACATGAAATCAATCAAGAAAACATGACCACAATCAACTTATACAATTGTCGTTGGATTCTGGAGGGGAGGCAACCATTCAAATCAACTTCCAAAAGATGCAAAACAAAATGAAGCAAATTTGTCAACGAACAACTCTTAAGGCTATGTTTGGGAGTTTGGAGGGGAGGGGAGGGGAAGGCTTCCAAAATCAAAATTTTAAAAAAATGTAGGAAAATATTTGACATTTTTTGAAAAAATGAATTTGTTTAGAATGATAAAAGAGTTATTATAATTACTAAATTTTTAATTTTCAAAAGTGTATAACAACCTAAAAGATATTGGGAAATTTTATGTAAACCCTTCAAAACCCTCCAAAACCCTCATTCAATACAATTTTTGAGTTCCCCCATTTTATGGGGTTTTTGGTGTTATGAATAAACTCAAACCCTCCAACACCCTCCTATCCAAAATCTTTTTATCATTTTCACCCAATTCCTCCTATTTTTTAAAACCCTCCCCTCCCTTCCCCTCCAAACTCCCAAACATAGCCTAAATGACATGAAATCAATCAAGAAAACATGACCACAAAAATAATCCACTTGTACAATTGGCGTTGGATTACCAACAGTCACATAAACAGGAGGGGGGTTGAAAACTGAACAAGAAAAATCAAGAAAACATTCTCACCAGAGATAATTGAAAAGCCTGTAATATTGATACTGGTTCTGTACAGATCATATAATTGTTCATGGTATATTCAAGAAACTTTCCAACCATACACTTGACATTATCCTGCATTGTCACAAAGATATGTTAAAACATCATCAAATTTGCTGATAACATAGCTTAGATTGGGATAGTATACAATCTTAAGAAGTCCTTTGTGATGCAGGTAAAGTTGTATTAGAAGAATCCACAGCAATATTCATTTCTAAACTCAAAGTCGGCATTCAAAAATCTATAAAAATGTAAACTATTTTGAAAGGTAACCATCCTATATTCCTTAGGTTCTGCATTTGTCATCTTGAATCCATGTTTTATTGCTTACAAGTAAAGCCATTACTGCAGCCATTTTAATATGTTCAATGACTCAACAATAAATAAAAAATAATCCATCAATGAGTAATGACACTTGAACGCTCTCCAGAAAAATAAAACTATCAACAGAAAAACTCGAGAAACTTGTAGTAGATCATAATATCATAAATATGTTCTCATCAATTGATTTACATGTTATACATCCACCACTTCAAAATTATATGAATCTATTGTTCTAAAAAAATGTTACAGCGCCAATAATAGTAAAAAGCAGAAATTCAATTGATAAGTTTTTTCAAATTAACCACGATCTGGCCCTTTCAACTTTGGATACATTTCTAAATCATAATAATTATAATTGAACTTCGTGTTTTTATATAATCTGTTATAAATTATATTTCATTAATACCAAAAAAATCTGGGAATAAATTGTAATCTTGTCAACAATAAAGGACTACAGTGAGTGGGGCTAAAAAACAGCAGGTAAAACCTAATAAAGTAAAACATAAATAGCATACTGGGAGAAGAAGAATTTCACAAAGCTTTTCTATCTCTGGCTTCACTGAAAGATGTAAGCTCCTCTGCTGTGTCCTTATCTTCTCAGATTCATCATTGTTCCCTTGAGGTCTCTCTGACATTCGATTGAACAAACAAACTGAGTAAAAGATGTAAATCACTTGGGATAAATTACCAAATGGTACAATAAAATTTACAATTTTCCAATCTTGTTCAACTGTCAAAAGCCATAACAGCAAAACGTAAAGATGACAGAGATCACTAACCTTCCTTGTTTTTGGTACATGACTTTTCATCATTAGATTTTGAAGTAGGTTGATCAACATTATTGATCCCCCTAAGGAAACCAGATCAAAGAAGCTAGAAAAATAAGCTTATGTGACAAAATAATCACCAAATGCAATGAAAATTAAAGCTCTCATTTACTGGATAATGAAAAACCCCAATATTAATAGCATCACTGACTTTATGTTTTAATGCCTTACCCCTTCCTCCTCCTTTTTCATTTTATATTTCCGTGCTTTTATGACTAGAAGGGAAAAGATAGAAATTAAAAAACTTCAGTACAATACTTTCCAAAACTAACATGATTGACAAAAACAATATTATGGCGTTTAATCAAGTTCTTTCCCATTTTTTTTCCTCTACATTCACTTTTGTTTTTAATATTTTCAATTTGTTCATTTGAGTCACTCAGTTTATCCATTACATCAAATGGCCTAATATTGATCATCCATCAAAATTTTGTTAAATTGTAATGTGTCGAACAGTTATTAATTTCGTAGTATTATTTATACAAAAATTCTAATATGACATCATACATTTTAATTGAATATTTAGATAATTTACCATAACGATATAATTGATAAATCAAAAGACAAAATGAACAAACTTTATTAAAAAAATGACAACTGAAAAAAAAACGACCATTAAAAAAGTAAGAATAAAGTACATAATCTTTTCCCTGGGATATGCTTAAATTATACCATCCTCCCCTCATAATTTAGAACTATGATTCTCTCTCTTGAAAGATGATATGTGCTACAGTTCTTCATTTAACATAATAATCTTTTGCGAATCTGTTTAGTTAAAATAAGAGGAACTTTAATGGAGGGGACGGATTTCATTAGATGTTTTGTTAGATTTTGACAAAGACATGAGAGGGGGATAACCCTCTCTTTGCTTGATTAACAAGGGGAAGAGGGACTTCAATGTAGGAGAAGGACAAGTTTACTACTTCAATCCTTTTTTTACTTTACACTTGTAAGGATATTTTCGTTAATACATTCAAAATTTAACAAACTCGTCTCTCCTCTCCAAATCCCCAAACTCCTAGGGGAATCAAAATGAGTTAGAGAAATCATTTTGCTTCCCTCACCTTCATTTACCCTAACCAAACATTACATGGTGGTGAGCAACTACAAACAAGGTTCCTAATGACTTTTCCATTTTAACAACTTCTAATACCTCTGACATTGGTTTTCGGACTTCAGAGGACCAACTAATATTTTGAAAACATATTTATCAGCTGCAGCAACATCATTGAAAACATTTATTTCACATTCTAATATCCCATAAAAACAAAAATAAAAGTCAAGCCTTTTCCTACTATAGCTTGTATGACACCATAACTGCCTATCATATATTAGTTTGAAGATAGACATTCACCATAATTTGTTATTTTACCCTTTTATTTAAAAATTGGCATTGTTTCATTCCACATAATTTAAAAGCAAATAACAATTACCTTATCCTTTTGGAAGGCCCACTGGTCTCTAAAATATTGACGCGAAGCCTTTCATGGTCGGCATCCAAGGTATGAGAAACATCAGAGTGCATGTCTACGACCGTGCTTTTTCTTTTAGAAGGTGTCAAATTCTCAATGTCTACCTCCGTGCTTTTTCTTTGGGAAGGTGTCAAATTTCCACCCTTATCATTTCCAACGCATTTCCTAATCAAACTTCCATTTGAATCTGAACCCCTAATCTCCTCTTCATCGCTATCTAAATTAACTCTTTCAGGTATCTCACTAGTCCTTTGAGAAGTGGAATTAGATGCTACCACCGTTGAACCTATTGTCACATTATTTTCTAATGGTTCTTTCACAAGTCCTTTCGACATAGACTTTGTGCTCATATCCTTTGCTTTGCCATCTTCAGATGGCTTAATACAATCCTCAAAAACTTCTTTACAACTCAAACTAATCCCTTCATGGCACTCATCAATCTCGCTCTCACCCTTGTTGCTATCTTTTGGAGTCAACTTATGCTCATCATTTGTCTCCTTGTGGCAATCTGTCAATCGATAAAAGAAAAATAATAAAACATTCATACAAAAAAACAACAATATATTAAACTTGCACACCTCACTCTCACTAAGCACCATTTTCAATTACGCTAATTTTGATAACAGAAAGAAGAAATACTAAGAAGTAGCCATCCCACTAACAGAAATCTAACCAACTCTTTAATTAATTCATCACCATACTATTTTATTAAAGCGGAGTCGGTGTCTCTGATCTATTCTATTGAACTCTAACAAACTCTTCCGGCTTGTACAATAATGTAACAGCTCTAGAAGACTAGTGTATGTTTGGTTTAGCTTTTTGAAGAGCCAAAAGTAATTTCAGAGGTGTAGAATTGATTTTGGAATGATTTTGAGATGTTTGATTTTTCAAAAGTAGAATTAATTTTGTCTCCGTAATTGATTCACTTGAAACTAGAATTTGTAGCTTCTGAGTTTGTTGTTCAACTCACTTTTACATAAATATATCCAAACATAAATCACTTTACATCCAACTCACTTTTAACCAGAATCAATTCTATAACGTCACCGCAGAACCAAACACACACTAAAACTAGTTCATTAATCATAATCACTACATATAATTCTATCAACTATTCCAAAAACAACTCAACTACTCATATTTGCACCAAATAATAAAAATATAGGAAGCTAAGCAGCAACATGCAAAGGATAATCCTCCATTAGTGAAATCAAATTATCTTCCGAATACAGTTGAAGTAAAAAAATGAAATAAAAAAAAAAAAAAACATTACCTTTATTTTTCTTTTGTGCTAAAATATTTCGATACCTCCGAGCATCCAGTTTCTTCCTATTCGAAGAACTTTTCTCGTCTTTATCTTTAGACTCAGACTTCGAAACGGTGGCTGTAGAAGTAGAAGGTGAACGATTTGAATTAGATGAAAGGTTTCGCTGTCTCTCAGATCTCCTCAAAGGACTCGGCGTTGTTGATGGTGATGATTTCGTTTTCTTGTGATTCTCGGATGAAGAAGGACTTGACACCATTGTTGTGTTAGACAATGCTATTGGAATGAATCGGTGTTGTGTGGAAATTGGAAGGAAATGCAGGAACCCTAATTTAACGAAAATAGCAACTGTGGAAATGGAGAAATGGTTTTTACTAGTTTTGATTTTGAGTTGAGGGAAATACGTACTACTACTATAGTTCTTATGTTTAGTATTACGGGATTTGGAACTATAGTAGTAATAATAATAATGTTACGGAACTTTCAGAGGGAATGATCGGGGGAATGTTATGTTGTTATTTGAGTCCGTTTGAAGCCACTAGTCATGAAAATCCATGGCTTACTTGTGGGAAATGTAATTAAAGCATTTTTAAGGTAATAAAGTTCATACCATATACGGAATTTTGTATTTTTTAATAACCAATTATTAAAAAAAATACAAAAATAATCACGTTTTGGAGAAAAATACGTAAATAATTATGTTTTAGAAAACATTAACATAAAAGAGTGAAATAAAATAACGACACCTCTTAATTTTTTAAAGGAGGCATCAAATGAGATGACTCCTAGATTGAATTAGTCATCTCAGATGGCACCTAGGTGCAATTTGGTTTTTTTTTTTTGAAATTTTTTAATTAAAAAAAAAAGAGACAATAACATAATTAAACGACTCCATTAATAATTAAACGATTACATAATAAGAATAAAAGTTACATATTATTTAGTGGTCTCCTGAGACTCGATAACGATCCGTTGTTCCGGACCCGCGTCCTCGCCTAACTCGTGGTGTGTTTCGATGAATTTCCTATTGTGGTTGGGTCGAGGGCCTTGCGAATTCGATGCATTCAGGATCCATGAAATTCGTTAGATCGTCATATCTAGAAGATCCACTCTCAAACAGTCAGTTACACATGCCCTCAAAGTTTAGTCGTATTGGTTGGGGTGGGGTTCCATGGGTGGTCGATAGCACCGGTCATATGAATAATGGAAGTGCAAAGAAAATGAATCTTGTGGAGTTTGGTACTATGATTGTCAGGTGTATTGATATTGAGGTTGTTGATCGTAACTTGGGTTGGTTGGGGAATATTCTTCAGGTAGGCCAATGTATGGGCTAAGGTGAGATGATGAGGGGGCCCATATCGGGATAACAGGTGTATTCTTGGTACTGTGATTGGATGTGGGGCATATGGCTGTATTGGTATTGAGGTTGGGTGTGGGGCATATGGGTGTATTGGTATTGAGGTTGTGATTGGGGTGGGATGTTTGTGGATCTGCGTCATCGTGGTGTTTGGTGGGATGTTGATGTGTGTAACACCCCAAATTCTACCCGAAAATATCATGCGAGAAATCAGAGTATTTTAAAAACTATCAACAAGCATTTGGGATATCACATTTACTTCATATAAACAACTCATAAACAAATACATAGCACTTTAATCTCAGAGAAGCACAAAACAACTTATAACAGTGTAATACGGTGGGAGAACTGACTTTTAAAAATGTTGCGGATAGCAAGAGTTGCCACCGACTTTTATTTTATCCAATTGGAAAGGCAAAAAGAACAGGAAAGACCTTTGAAAGATTTTGAGTTTGGGGGGTAGGTTATACAAAGGGAAGGTGTAAGCACCCTTTGTATCCATGGTTATCCATGGGCTCTTAATTGCTTAGCTCACTTTTTGTTTTCAAAATGTTTGAAGTGTAGTGTGTGAATAGGAAAAAGATTTGTTAAGGACTTTAGCTTGTAAATAAGCGTAGCCTTTTTGAAAGTTTTTGTAAAGAGGTGTGAAAAGTAATTTTGAAATTTGAGTTTTGAACAGAGCAGGCAATTAAAAGCAACTACCATAAGTTTAATTTTTGTGTTCTTTAAGACTTTTGTTTGAAAGGGCTATCCATACCATAAGAAGGGTAGGTAGTCTTTTCATTTGATGTATCGGGTCATCGAGGGTCATCGTTTACCATAAGGCTATCCATACCATAAGAAAGGTAGGAAGCCTTAGGAAAGGATAATAGTCATTTAGTCAACAAGTAAAGATACCTTAGCAATCGAAGGGACTATCACCGTTAAATCGAGGGACTAGATCATTTATACTGAAGGCAACATTGAAGGGACTATGATCTTTAAATCGAAGGGACATGGTGATTTGAATCGAAGGCAACATTTTGCTAAGGTTCCCTACGCTCAAAGGGACTTTGATTATTTAAATCGAGAAGGCAGCAATAAGAGGGATCACCCTAAAGGTGTGTGTGTGTGTGTGTGTGTGACAATCACGTGTTAGATTCAGATATTTATCTTTGAGTTAGTTGTTATCTAGCGATTGATTTTAGTCTTGCCACTCCCTAAATTACTAACCACGCAGTTATATTGCGCGGAAATTAAAATGCGGAAAAGTAAATCCTAAGCTATTACAAGGCTTCGGGATGGGGGATTACATAGCCAAAAACCCGGGGAAGTGCGGAAAGTAAAGGCGGAAATTAAATCCTAATTACTATTACATCAAAAATAATTTGCGACCTATACATAATTTCTAGAATTTAAATAACATAAATTAAATAATTAAATAACAACGAACAATCATGCGACAATCACTAGAGTTTGGAGATGAGAAGAGAATCGCGGTGGAAGAGAAATTAGGGTTAAGGAAATTAGATGAAGACCTATATTAATTTAATTATTAAACTAAATCATAATTTTAAACTAAATTAAATGTTTAAGAAAAATTATGTATGAATCCTAATTATCTAATTAATTTAACCTAAAATTCACACCTAATTATCTAATTAAATCAAATTCGTTGATTAATTAAATTAGCTAAATTAGTTAACCTAAATTAATCTAATAATTAAATTAAATTAATCTAATAATCTTAACTTATTTATTAATTTAATTATATAAAAAAAATCCTAATCTTAATTATCTAAAATTAGTAATCCTAACTATTAAAAATTTTAATTATTTAATGTTGTTAAAAAAAATAAAAGTTATAAAGAAAACAAAAAGAGTTGAAAAAAGAGAAGAAAGAAGAAACATGGAAGGCGCTGGATCTGGTGGATGCATCTCCTGGAAGTGTACCATGGGCGGGCGGACTGGAGTCGTTAGATCTGATTGCAATGAGGATCAAAGGGTGATGTTGTGCGGGTGCATCGTGCACTTGCGTAGACCTGGTACACCGGATTTATGATCAAATGCCTTGAAAAATAAAATTGTGTGGCCTGGGGATCGACCTCCCTCCCTTTGAGTCGTCGTTCATACTCCTTTTGCCAACTCCCCTGCGCTGGTTAATTGTTAGATGAATAAAACAAAAAAAACAAATATTAAAATGTGTAACAAATGGTCAGCGTGGTCAAACGGTCCCATTGATGGTTGACCCACGAATCAAACAAAGAGAGAGGGCAGAATTATTGACTGGCCACTGAGATCGTAACACGCGCGCGGAGAGAGGATTGGAATTTTGACTAGTGAGTAACACCCAGCCACGCATGGTCAACTGGTCCACGTTACACATCATCATCTCCTACCTCCGCACCTGCGGAGTTACCTGCGAAATTATCCATGCATTTACCTGCGGATTTTTCTTCGATTCTGCAACAATTCACAACATCAACAAAACAATGTCAGCCAAAACATATGAGCGCCCAGATCACTTAATTAAGACGTCCTGGATTCATTGGTGATGTCTGTTTGTTACGAAAACGCCCATAAGTGCTGATACGAACCGGTTGAATCTTAGAGCTTCAACAATGGCCAATGCCCATCCCTGCGCTAAAGCTCACGATTTAAGCATCAAACATGTTCTAATGGTTCATGTGAAGAGTTATAAGCAAACTAAATTGACCCATGATGCATGAATTAAGAGATGCAAAAAAAAATAATAATAAAGAAACCGGTGATAACGGATGAGAGCAATCCGTAGTGCTTCAAGCTTCAAAAATCACTGGTACAAGCTCCTGGCACCTTCAAGAGTATGACTGAGTGCTTTGGATTGGTTGAAACTTGTTGTACTAAGGGCTTCGAGTTTGCCCTAGTTTTTGACAAATTTTCAACTTGTAAACCCTAGCTCCTCTCTTATATTTTCGTCCCCTTCTTTTACTGAGTGCATTGTGTTTATATATGAGAAGGATTTAGGTCAATAAAAAGGGAAAGAATCAAGTGATTGGAAAGTTTGAGATTTGATTGAAAATATTGCAAGAAATCTTTATTCTTTTGGAAAATATCTCTTCCAATCTTTTCCATCGTATGCTTTGGCCTTCAAGATTGTTTTGTATTGCCAAGAATATTTAAGGGCCCAAATAATACCTTTTATCTATTAACTCATGATTTTATTTGATTTTAAATTGAATTTAAATAAATAAAATCAACTATAAATGAAATAAAAAACCATAAAATAGATAATTTTTATCCATGTGCCTCTTGGATGATTAAAATAACTTCCCATGAATTAATTCAAATCTTTTTTATATTTTACTTGACTTATTTAGATTTAAATGAATAAAATTCAAAATAAAATAAATAAATATTATAAAAATAAATGAATGTCATTATGGGTCCTTATTTAGGTCATATTCATGCTTGAAGTCCAAAACCTAGGCCCATTAGTCTAAATATCCAAAATTGGCCAAAGTTACTTTCATGCCCTTCTTGAATTTTGACCAACTTGTGCACTTCATATCTCTCTCAATCTTGATCATATGAAGGTGTTCTTGGTTATTTTAGAAAGCTTAGAGTGTCCTCTAAATATTACCTTTGGTTTCATCTTAATTGAGCCTTCCATGTTCATGTATGCTTCATTTGAAAAAGATTACTTTTGATTGACTTTTAAAAGGACCTATAATGTCTTTATCCATATCTCTCAAATGAAGCATTTTTGGACTTGGCTTTAGAGAGACAAAGTTGTAGAGAACTCAATTTCCTTCAGAATAGGCTTTGGTTGGGAAATTTCTGATGTTCCATGTGAAAGTTATGGCTGGTCAAGTGACTTTGTGGGCATGAATTCCCTTTGTACTTCTCGAAGTCTGGCACTTTGAACTTGTGAGGAATCTTAACATTTGGAACCAGACAAAGGTCTGCAGCATTCTTTCTGAATAAATCTTGTCCTCGAAGATCCTTGAGTTCCTTCTGTAGTTGCAGAAACTGTTCATGGAACTCGTCTAATCTTTCTTCTATTCCAGAATTTTCACTAGGAGCAGGATGATATACTTGTTCTTCCGTCGGAGGAAAAGTATGTACCACAAGTGGTGATGTAGTTATTACGGCAGCAAATCTTGGTATTTGAGTGCTCTGTTGCTTATGACCCATGGCTGTTGTTCTTGGCATTCCCGCTTCCGGAGGTTTGTAACCCTTTTGTGGGAGTATTTCCAATGTACCTCTCGGATCTTCAGTAGTCTGAGGGTAATAACCTTCTGGAGTAAAGTTGGGTGGCATACCCAAAGGTCGGTTTGGTGGCATGGCATACTGAGGAAGAGGCGTAGCACCAATCTCAGAAATCACAGTCCTTTGTTCTTCTAGCGAAGGTTGACTTTGCGCAACTGCTAACGCTTCCACCATACTGTTGAGTCTTTCCAAAGACTCTCTGAGTGCAGTAACCTCTTCTCTGAGTTCCCAATGCTCTTGCTCTAAGTCGTCCATTCTTTTCCTACGACTTGACCGAGTGTTGTATGAATGAGACAACTTGAATTCCCTTCCTCCTCCTGATGGAGTTGGGAATGAGACGATTAAGACCTTATGTTTTTCATGTGAGTGCTATGACTAAGATGATGCATGATATGCAGTAAAAAGTTTTTCAAGGAAACACAATACTTACGTTGCAAAACATCAAACACACTTTTTATTCATAAGGCAAACTGTTTATTTTTACAAACTTTGAAAGAGAGTAAACAATACAGAGAAGTAGAAAGAAAGGGCACTAAGGTCTTGATGAAGACTCAACTTCACGTTCCAATCTCTTCTTCTGTTTTTTCAGCTGAGCATTTTCCAATGTTAGTTGGTCGATGATCCAAGAGGCAGGAGGAATATGCTGAGAAAGGCACACGTCCTCATGTTTTCCTTGTGTTACCAGTTGTTCGAGTACTTCGAGAAACTCATCTTTACTTTTCAAAGAAAACTGGATTTGGATGTTCTCCAAATTGACAACTCGGTATTTGTTTTTTCAAGCGTCCTTTTCCTGACGTACTCTAGTTAATGCCATTTGCAGCTTCTCGGAATTATCGATGAAAAGGTCGACAAGTTCCATTAGGAGAATTGGTTCCTGACGAGGGTATGGCATTTTGAGCTTAATTTCCTTAGTACGTACCTATTGAAGGTAAGGGTGCCAAGAGATGTCGAGGAGTTTTCCTAGCGATCCTTTTCCTTTTCCGTGAACATGGCGCCAAGCTTGTACAATTTATTTTCTCAGTACATTGTCATGGTCATTAATATTCTTGAAGAACAGACCTTCCAGCTTAATGTTATTTGGCACATCTTCCATGGAGTAGCCGTGTTGACGATGGGCTAGAGCTGGATTTAGGGATGGCAATTTGGCCCATCCCCAGTGGGTACCCACAAAAAACTCCATATCGGGTAGGGTAAATACCCATAAAAATGGGTATGGGCACGGGTAATTACCCATTAAAATATGCGGGTATGGGTGTGGGCACGGGTACCTTACTACCCAACCCGCCCCATACCCATATTACATATTTCTATAATGTCATTTATATTATTATATAAAAATGCATGATTGTAAATTTTTTTAAAAATATATCTCTATTAAATCATTACACATTTTAATAAAAGAGTTTATTTGTTTCTTAACTCAATAATAACATACATTATTTTTTTAATATTGCTAAAAAGACTTAAATTATATGATATTTTGTAATTAAACGATTTAATTTTACTATAAATGCGGGTAAACGGGTACGGGTATGGGCATTGAGGTACCCACAGGGTACGGGTACGGGCATGAATATTGATACCCACGCGGGTTTGGGCTCGGGTACAGGGATTTTTTTAAACTGCGGGTATGGGGACGGGTACGATAGTACCCTGCCCAAACCCTGCCCATTGCCATCCCTAGCTGGATTATAATTGATTCCTCCCTTAGTTCCAATAAGGGGTACGTTGGGATAATTACCACAACGGTCAATTATGATGACTCCAACGTTGTTGTGTTCACACCAGTTGATGTCAGTATGGGTAAGGGACATGATTTTCTGTGACCACCAGAGGCCTTCCTTTAAGTCCCAAAAAGTGCCAGTCTTGGGCAGGTGTGAGATGAACCAGTTGTATAACAACGATACACAGCCGATTATCACTCCTCCTTGTTGTAGGTTCCATAAATGTATGGAGTGATAAGTATCTGCAAGCAGTATAGGAACTGGGTTTCCTATCAAGAAGATCTTGATTGCGTTGATGTCGACGAAGTTGTCAATATTAGGAAACAGAAACAATCCGTAGATGAGCAAGGGTAAGATATCCTCAAAAGTAACCATGTCTTGGATGCGGATAAAGATCCGAGATTGGTCTAATAAAAACTTGGAAGGTAGACCTCGGATTCCTTCCCTTCTTGTCATATGAGTCCCGACGTCCACTACGTTCAAGGGAGTAGTTTCTACAATAATTAGATCATCTGGATCCTTTTCCAAACCAGAGTACGGATCTTGAGCGTTCACGGGTATTCCAACCAGACGAGAGTATTTCTCCAACGTAGGCATGAATTGATAGTCGGGGAAGGTGAAGCAGTGGTATATGGGATCATAAAACTGGATCAGTGTAGGGAGTATCCCATTCACTATGTTGGTTTTGAGGAGAGGCAGAAGTTTTCCATACTTCTCCTTGAAAGCTTTGGGGTTGACCACCCGTTTTCCTAGAATTAAATTTTTCTTATAAATAGTAAATAAATATATTATATTTATGGTTAAAAAATGTATATAAAATATGTACAAATTAAGTAGTTTCGGTACGTCAAAAATGTATAATTTGATTGAAAAAATCAATGAAATAATTAAGTTGTTATCTACCCGTGGATTTACACGGATCGCACAATATTAATTATCCTCCACCACAAACATGCGAATACTTTGTCTTCTGCATTTTCGGGTTGAAGGTTAATTGAGTAGGGGCAGTTGTCATACCCCAATTTTGTTCGTGTCTATACCATTATAGGATTTTTCGTCCTATTTCATATTGAATGAATGAGATAGCCACAACTAGTAAAGACGTGAGTGTAATGCTTGTAAGTACAAGGTTCTGGGTTCAACCGTACATATTTGTGCGATGCACGGGAAGACGAGTAGTACTGTATGGCTTAACTCATTTTCACCTTACATGTGGGTTGAGTTAGTTGGGTAGGAAGACATGTTAAATACGTATTCTTGACCTGCTCCTTAAAACATAAACAAAAAGGGATGAAAAGAACAATCACTATGATCAAGGCTATTAGCATAGCCATAAGGTTAAAGTCACCAAATGTATTTTCCATTTTCTTGGAAAAAATCAAAATCACAAAGAAATCTATGATAGCCATAACACATTAACTCTATGAAATGAAACTCTATGATCAACATGATTCAAAATAATAACAATAAGAAGTGATGATAGAATGTTTCTTTTTTATTCCAAAACGGCAACAAAGATGAAGAAGAAGAAGAAGAAGAAGAAGAAGAAGAAGAAGAAATACCTGTTAACTTTACGAATTACGATTAAGATGAAGAATTACTTTATACAGCTGTTTAGATTTAGAGATATAAATATATATATATATATATATATATATATATATATATATATATATATATATATATATATATATATATATATATATATATATATATATATATATATATATATATATATATATATATATATATATATATATATATATATATAGCTAAATAAATGCCTCGGTGAGTGAGATCGATTAAAAGAGAAGAAGAGAAGAATAAATATAAAAAAGGAAAGAGAGAAAGAAAGAAGAGAGAAAGAGTTTATATTTAGGAAAAAAACAGAAAACAGAAGAAGTAAGAAGGAAGAAGAAAAGAAAGGCAGAGATTAGAAGGAAGAAGGAAGAAGAAATGAAAATCAAAAAGTAGAAGTGTGTTGTCTAAAAGATGGATAGAAAAGTGGACATTAATCACCAAGGTGTAATTGGATGATAGGGTGTTCTATTCTTCCAAGAGGAAGAAACCTAAGTGGAAAACACTCAAACAGTGCTTTATAAACTTTGTCAGTAGAGTACTTTTTTATTAACTGGTGGAAACCCCATGCGTCTGCACGGGTTCTGGTGTGTGGATCGCGGGTATGTCACTAGTTTGTTATGAGAATTCAAACAAATTCGAAAAAATCAAAACATTATTGAAAAAAATAGACTACAAGATGATTGTATAAGTTTTTAAAAATATCTATGGTTTAGAAAAACTATTAAACATATAATTTGTAAAAAAACAATTGTAAAAAATAGAGAAACATGCTCTTTTATGGTTGATAGAGTTGTAATAATAAAAGGAATTATAAAATTTAATAAATGAGACAAATAAATATCCAAAATTTAAATTAGTTGAAAATCGGTAGAAATATAATTTTACATAAAAGTTCAAAAAGAGAATGAGATAAAAGAATTAATTTTAATGTTGTATTTTTTAAAATTTGGACTATGGTATAAAATATTTAAAAAAAATGAAAAGTCAGTAATATAACTCATAAGTTTTACTTTTATTTTTTTAATTATACAAAAAATGTAATAACATGTGCAATAGCACAGATGTTGGTATGATTACTCAAGAATTCACACGGTACTGGTGTGTTACCCGTGCTTGCGTCTACACAAATTTAGGTATGAGTACTCGTTGTTGCACCCAAAAATTTGCCCATCTAATTTATTTCTAACTGGCTTATTGTTCTCATAATCATTCGCATATTAGGTCATCTAACATAAGCCACGCATTCATCTAGCACAGGATTAAGGATTTTGAAGAGTTGGGATTTTACTATTGTTTCTAGGTTCTCACTTAAGGTGGATTCAAATTATTTCTACATCCATCATGGTCAAAAGTCAAGGTTTGAGTCGTGGACTTTTTCTTCATCAAATTATGGGATACCACATCGAGATTTAACTTGAATTTATATGGAGTTTGTGAATCATTTTAAAGAACAAAGCATTATATCTACTAAATTGATGAATGGAGTGAATTGGAGGCCCATTGAAGTTTGCAAGGGGAGTTGAGGAATAAAATTAGCTTCATTCAAGCTTCACTTATGTTGTGAATTCAATGCCAAGAACAAAGTATAAAACAAGGAAGAATAAAGGACAAGGAAGAAGAGGAACACAAGAATTGGTTATAACTGCTATTCTTTCACTTTCTCTTAAAACAAGATTACAAGTTTACAAGAATAACAAATAACCTCTCTCACCCTAAATTAGGATTTGCAGCTTAGCAATGATGAGAGACTAGTATGCTATTTATAATAAAACCTAACATACTAACTAATGGGATTTTTCAGCAAGGCCCATTACACAAGCCAACTTAATAAACAAGCTAACTTAACAAATTAGGGTTTAAACACTAAAACCTAATTTAACATGCTAACAACCCTAGCATCTTCGACATCTGCATGCTAGACCCATCTTCGACTACAGCATGCACACTTCGACACCAGCATGTGAACAATCCTTCGACTTCATGCTTAACTCTCTCGAACTGTCGAACCAAGAAGCTACCTTTCGACAATACTAGAGTTCGATCCAATATCTCACAAATCTCCACCTTGGACCTAACTCTACAACGTCAAGGAACAGACTAGCTTTCTTCATGCAGCTTTATCAACTGCATACAGTGGAAAAACTTGCAACTCGACAATGTCTTGGTGATCATATCAGCAGCATTGTCTTCAGTCGAAACCTTCAGCACTTGGACTTCTCCACGCTCGATTACTCCTCTGACGAAATGCAACCTCACATCAATGTGCTTAGTTCGCTCATGATAGGCTGAATTCTTCGACAGGTGTATTGCACTTTGACTATCACATTTAACAGTGATACCTCGACCTTGAAGTTTCAGCTCATTCGCAAAACCTTCAAGCCACAATGCTTCTTTCACAGCTTCAGTTAGGGCAATATACTCCGCTTCAGTGGTTGATAGAGCAACAACCTTCTGAAGTGTTGCTTTCCAACTAATTGCAGTGCCAAACATAGTGAAAACATATCCAGAAATAGATTTTCTGGAATCCATACAACCTGCATAATCAGAGTCGACATATCCTTCTATTACTGCTTTACTATCTTCACCCAAGGCTCCACCATAAATTAGGACTCTATTCAGAGACCCATTTATGTACCTTAAAATCCACTTCAATGCTTGCCAGTGAGCCTTTCCAGGATTCGCCATGTACCTACTTACAAGACTTACTGCGTATGCTATGTCGGGTCTAGTACAGACCATAGCATACATCAAAGAACCGACTATATTAGCATATGGGATGCTATTCATATAGGCTCTTTCGACATAGTACTGGGACACTGATCAATACTCAGCTTGAATTGAGGGTTTGTTGGAGTCACAACTGGCTTCGAATTCGACATACCAAACTTTTCAAGAATCTTCCGTAGATATGCCTCTTGAGATAGGCATAACTTCGACTTCTTTCTATCTCTTCGAATGTCAATTCCAAGAATCCTGGAAGCAGCTCCCAGATCCTTCATATCGAACTCCTTATTGAGTTCAGCCTTCACCCTCATCACATCTTCGACACTGTTGCTTGCTATGAGAATATCATCCACATAAAGCAACAAAATAACAAATGAATTACCAGGTCGAAATCTGAAGTAAACGCAGTGGTCGAACTGACTTCTAATGAAACTTATGCGTGCCATGAACTTGTCGAATCTCCTATTCCACTGTCGAGGAGATTGTTTCAGCCCATACAAAGATCTCTTTAACTTGCACACATAATCTTCCTTCCCCTTTTCGACATACCCTTCAGGTTGCCTCATCAGGATCGTTTCATCTAGATCACCATACAAGAACGCAGTCTTCACATCCATCTGTTCCAGTTCAAGATCGAACTGTGCCACCATGGCAAGCAACATTCGAATGGACCTATGCTTCACAACAGGAGAAAACACATCATTGAAGTCGACACCTTCTTTCTGAGTGAAACCCCTTGCAACTAACCTTGCCTTGTATCTTTTCGACGTCACTCCTTCAATTCCTTCCTTAACTTTGAAAATCCATTTACAGCTGACAAACCTTGCCCCAACAGGTTTCTTGATCAGTTCCCAAGTATGATTATCATGAAGAGATTTCATCTCATCATCCATGGCCTTCTGCCATTCAGTCTTATTTCGACTCCTCTTAACTTCCTTATAGTCTCTAGGTTCTTCGTCTAGAACCTCACTTGCAGAGATTAAGGCATAAGCTATAAGATCTGCATATCCAAGTCTCTGAGGTGGCTTGATGACTCTTCTCGACCTATCTCTCGACAATAGGTAGTCATCGTCAGTTTCCTCAACTTCAGCATCTTCTGCTTCTTCTTCGACTTCATCTGGGATATGCAATTCAGCATCAACATGCTCCACCTCAACAGGAATCTCTACCTGTTCCAGCTCTTCGTCAGATGTTTCTGTACTTCGACCAACATCATCAGTTTTCTTAAAAGCCATGTCAGCTTCATTGAAAACTACATCTCGACTAGTGATACACCTCCTGTGACCTGGCTCTAGGCACCATAGCCTATAAGCTTTGACTCCTTCAGGGTATCCCATGAACATGCATTTCAGAGCTCTAGGTTCGACCTTGTCTTGCCTAATGTGAGCATAGGCTATGCAGCCAAATACTCTCAGTTTGTCGAGATCTGGTGGATGTCCCGACCAAACTTCTTCAGGTGTCTTCATATCTAACGCTGTCGAAGGACATCTGTTTATCAGATATGTTGCTGTCGAAACAGCCTCAGCCCAGAACACCTTCTTTAAACCGGCACTAGTCAACATGCATCTGACTCTCTCCAAAATAGTTCGATTAAACCTTTCAGCCAAACCATTTTGCTGTGGAGTACCTGCAGTAGTTCTATGCCTTGCAATACCAGAGGCAGCACAAAAACTATCGAATGCCTCATTGCAAAATTCAAGGCCATTGTCGGTTCTCAACCTCTTGACCTTTCTGCCAGTCTGATTTTCAACCAGAGTCTTCCAACTTTTGAAATTCTCAAAAGTTTCATCCTTAGTCTTCTGGATGAATACCCATAATTTTCTGGAATAATCATCTACTATGGATAGAAAATACCTTGCTCCTGAATGTGATGGACACCTTGCAGCCCCCCAAAGATCAGCATGGATGTAATCAATGGATCCATGTGTTCTTTGTTTGCCTTTGTTGAACTTCACTCTGCAAGATTTTCCAAGTACACAGGGTTCACAAAACTTCAGCTTTTCGACTTTGTCTCCACCAAGCAGATTTTGTTTCCCTAATTCGACCAGACCCCTTTCACTGACATGGCCCAATCTCATGTGCCAGATTTCTGTTTTCGACAAAGGTTTCGTGGATGCAACATTTGTCGAACCACTTACAACTTCAGCCTCAAGGGTATACAAGCCTTGTTTCTTCACGCCTCTCAAGACTTCCTTCGAACCCTTCATGACTCTTAGGATACTTTTCTCTCCTTGGAAAACATATCCTTTCTTGTCGAATTCACCAAGAGAAAGCAGATTTCTCTTCAAATCAGGAACATACCTGACTTCAGTCAACAACCTTATTGACTCATCATGGAGCTTGAATCTCACAGATCCAACACCTGCAATCTTGCAAGCCTTGTTGTTTCCCAGCAATACTGATCCACCATCTTGATCACATAATTCCTCGAACAAGTCTTTGTTTGGAGTCATGTGCCAAGTGCAACCTGAATCCATAATCCACTCCTTCTTAGAGTCACTGCTTGAAACCACAAGAACATCAGATGATTCGAAATCATCTTGAACAATGGCAGCGTTGCCATTATCCTTACCTCCATGATATTTCAAGCGTTCAGGGCACACCTTTCTTGTGTGACCCTCCTTCTTACAATGGTAGCATCGAATGCCAGATGCTTCGCCACTGTAAGTTTTCGACTGGCTTTTGCCTTTCTTCTTGTCGAACTTACCATCCTTTCGTAAGAGTTTTCCTTTAACGGCCAAACCTTCACCAACAGTCGAAGGTTTATGCTCCTTTCGTTCGTTCAGGTCCTTTGAATATAGGGCTGATTGAACTTCTTCAAAGGTCAGGGACTCCCTTCCATACAAGAGAGTTTCTTTGAAGTGAGCATGTGATCGAGGCAAAGCGCACGATAGTAACAGCGCTTGATCTTCATCATCAATCTTTACATCGATATTTTCAAGATCAAGAATCAGCTTGTTGAACATATCCAACTGATCAGCCAACACTTTGTCTTCAACCATCTTGAATGAATACAAAGCCTGCTTCAGGTAGAGTCGATTTACCAGCGATTTGGTCATATACAAACTTTCAAGTTTCGCCCATAACCCTGATGCCGTCGTCTCCTTTGATACCTGTCGTAGAACCTTATCACCAAGGCTCAACAGAATTGCGCTGTGTGCTTTCTCGATCATAGTTGTCTTCTCCGCTGCCGTTAATGCAGCATTCATGGCTGCCTCTCCCTTCAACGCTTCCAAACAACCCTGCTGAACCAGTAGGGCTTTCATCTTCAAGCGCCACAGACCGAAATCATTAACTCCAGTGAACTTTTCAATCTCATACTTTGTTGAAGGCATCTTCTCCACGCTCACCGCACCAATTTGTTGTGAATTCAATGCCAAGAACAAAGTATAAAACAAGGAAGAATAAAGGACAAGGAAGAAGAGGAACACAAGAATTGGTTATAACTGCTATTCTTTCACTTTCTCTTAAAACAAGATTACAAGTTTACAAGAATAACAAATAACCTCTCTCACCCTAAATTAGGATTTGCAGCTTAGCAATGATGAGAGACTAGTATGCTATTTATAATAAAACCTAACATACTAACTAATGGGCTTTTTCAGCAAGGCCCATTACACAAGCCAACTTAATAAACAAGCTAACTTAACAAATTAGGGTTTAAACACTAAAACCTAATTTAACATGCTAACAACCCTAGCATCTTCGACATCTGCATGCTAGACCCATCTTCGACTACAGCATTCACACTTCGACACCAGCATGTGAACAATCCTTCGACTTCATGCTTAACTCTGTCGAACTGTCGAACCAAGAAGCTACCTTTCGACAATACTAGAGTTCGATCCAATATCTCACAAATCTCCACCTTGGACCTAACTCTACAACGTCAAGGAACAGACTAGCTTTCTTCATGCAGCTTTATCAACTGCATATAGTGGAAAAACTTGCAACTCGGCAATGTCTTGGTGATCATATCAGCAGCATTGTCTTCAGTCGAAACCTTCAGCACTTGGACTTCTCCACGCTCGATTACTCCTCTGACGAAATGCAACCTCACATCAATGTGCTTAGTTCGCTCATGATAGGCTGAATTCTTCGACAGGTGTATTGCACTTTGACTATCACATTTAACAGTGATACCTCGACCTTGAAGTTTCAGCTCATTCGCAAAACCTTCAAGCCATAATGCTTCTTTCACAGCTTCAGTTAGGGCAATATACTCCGCTTCAGTGGTTGATAGAGCAACAACCTTCTGAAGTGTTGCTTTCCAACTAATTGCAGTGCCAAACATAGTGAAAACATATCCAGAAATAGATTTTCTGGAATCCATACAACCTGCATAATCAGAGTCGACATATCCTTCTATTACTGCTTTACTATCTTCACCCAAGGCTCCACCATAAATTAGGACTCTATTCAGAGACCCATTTATGTACCTTAAAATCCACTTCAATGCTTGCCAGTGAGCCTTTCCAGGATTCGCCATGTACCTACTTACAAGACTTACTGCGTATGCTATGTCGGGTCTAGTACAGACCATAGCATACATCAAAGAACCGACTATATTAGCATATGGGATGCTATTCATATAGGCTCTTTCGACATCAGTACTGGGACACTGATCAATACTCAGCTTGAATTGAGGGTTTGTTGGAGTCACAACTGGCTTCGAATTCGACATACCAAACTTTTCAAGAATCTTCCATAGATATGCCTCTTGAGATAGGCATAACTTCGACTTCTTTCTATCTCTTCGAATGTCAATTCCAAGAATCCTGGAAGCAGCTCCCAGATCCTTCATATCGAACTCCTTATTGAGTTCAGCCTTCACCCTCATCACATCTTCGACACTGTTGCTTGCTATGAGAATATCATCCACATAAAGCAACAAAATAACAAATGAATTACCAGGTCGAAATCTGAAGTAAACGCAGTGGTCGAACTGACTTCTAATGAAACTTATGCGTGCCATGAACTTGTCGAATCTCCTATTCCACTGTCGAGGAGATTGTTTCAGCCCATACAAAGATCTCTTTAACTTGCACACATAATCTTCCTTCCCCTTTTCGACATACCCTTCAGGTTGCCTCATCAGGATCGTTTCATCTAGATCACCATACAAGAACGCAGTCTTCACATCCATCTGTTCCAGTTCAAGATCGAACTGTGCCACCATGGCAAGCAACATTCGAATGGACCTATGCTTCACAACAGGAGAAAACACATCATTGAAGTCGACACCTTCTTTCTGAGTGAAACCCCTTGCAACTAACCTTGCCTTGTATCTTTTCGACGTCACTCCTTCAATTCCTTCCTTAACTTTGAAAATCCATTTACAGCTGACTAACCTTGCCCCAACAGGTTTCTTGATCAGTTCCCAAGTATGATTATCATGAAGAGATTTCATCTCATCATCCATGGCCTTCTGCCATTCAGTCTTATTTCGACTCCTCATAACTTCCTTATAGTCTCTAGGTTCTTCGTCTAGAACCTCACTTGCAGAGATTAAGGCATAAGCTATAAGATCTGCATATCCAAGTCTCTGAGGTGGCTTGATGACTCTTCTCGACCTATCTCTCGACAATAGGTAGTCATCGTCAGTTTCCTCAACTTCAGCATCTTCTGCTTCTTCTTCGACTTCATCTGGGATATGCAATTCAGCATCAACATGCTCCACCTCAACAGGAATCTCTACCTGTTCCAGCTCTTCGTCAGATGTTTCTGTACTTCGACCAACATCATCAGTTTTCTTAAAAGCCATTTCAGCTTCATTGAAAACTACATCTCGACTAGTGATACACCTCCTGTGACCTGGCTCTAGGCACCATAGCCTATAAGCTTTGACTCCTTCAGGGTATCCCATGACCATGCATTTCAGAGCTCTAGGTTCGACCTTGTCTTGCCTAATGTGAGCATAGGCTATGCAGCCAAATACTCTCAGTTTGTCGAGATCTGGTGGATGTCCCGACCAAACTTCTTCAGGTGTCTTCATATCTAACGCTGTCGAAGGACATCTGTTTATCAGATATGTTGCTGTCGAAACAGCCTCAGCCCAGAACACCTTCTTTAAACCGGCACTAGTCAACATGCATCTGACTCTCTCCAAAATAGTTCGATTAAACCTTTCAGCCAAACCATTTTGCTGTGGAGTACCTGCAGTAGTTCTATGCCTTGCAATACCAGAGACAGCACAAAAACTGTCGAATGCCTCATTGCAAAATTCAAGGCCATTGTCGGTTCTCAACCTCTTGACCTTTCTGCCAGTCTGATTTTCAACCAGAGTCTTCCAACTTTTGAAATTCTCAAAAGTTTCATCCTTAGTCTTCTGGATGAATACCCATAATTTTCTGGAATAATCATCTACTATGGATAGAAAATACCTTGCTCCTGAATGTGATGGACACCTTGCAGCCCCCCAAAGATCAGCATGGATGTAATCAATGGATCCATGTGTTCTTTGTTTGCCTTTGTTGAACTTCACTCTGCAAGATTTTCCAAGTACACAGGGTTCACAAAACTTCAGCTTTTCGACTTTGTCTCCACCAAGCAGATTTTGTTTCCCTAATTCGACCAGACCCCTTTCACTGACATGGCCCAATCTCATGTGCCAGATTTCTGTTTTCGACAAAGGTTTCGTGGATGCAACATTTGTCGAACCACTTACAACTTCAGCCTCAAGGGTATACAAGCCTTGTTTCTTCACGCCTCTCAAGACTTCCTTCGAACCCTTCATGACTCTTAGGATACTTTTCTCTCCTTGGAAAACATATCCTTTCTTGTCGAATTCACCAAGAGAAAGCAGATTTCTCTTCAAATCAGGAACATACCTGACTTCAGTCAACAACCTTATTGACTCATCATGGAGCTTGAATCTCACAGATCCAACACCTGCAATCTTGCAAGCCTTGTTGTTTCCCAGCAATACTGATCCACCATCTTGATCACATAATTCCTCGAACAAGTCTTTGTTTGGAGTCATGTGCCAAGTGCAACCTGAATCCATAATCCACTCCTTCTTAGAGTCACTGCTTGAAACCACAAGAACATCAGATGATTCGAAATCATCTTGAACAATGGCAGCGTTGCCATTATCCTTACCTCCATGATATTTCAAGCGTTCAGGGCACACCTTTCTTGTGTGACCCTCCTTCTTACAATGGTAGCATCGAATGCCAGATGCTTCGCCACTGTAAGTTTTCGACTGGCTTTTGCCTTTCTTCTTGGCGAACTTACCATCCTTTCGTAAGAGTTTTCCTTTAACGGCCAAACCTTCACCAACAGTCGAAGGTTTATGCTCCTTTCGTTCGTTCAGGTCCTTTGAATATAGGGCTGATTGAACTTCTTCAAAGGTCAGGGACTCCCTTCCATACAAGAGAGTTTCTTTGAAGTGAGCATGTGATCGAGGCAAAGCGCACGATAGTAACAGCGCTTGATCTTCATCATCAATCTTTACATCGATATTTTCAAGATCAAGAATCAGCTTGTTGAACATATCCAACTGATCAGCCAACACTTTGTCTTCAACCATCTTGAATGAATACAAAGCCTGCTTCAGGTAGAGTCGATTTACCAGCGATTTGGTCATATACAAACTTTCAAGTTTCGCCCATAACCCTGATGCCGTCGTCTCCTTTGATACCTGTCGTAGAACCTTATCACCAAGGCTCAACAGAATTGCGCTGTGTGCTTTCTCGATCATAGTTGTCTTCTCCGCTGCCGTTAATGCAACATTCATGGCTGCCTCTCCCTTCAACGCTTCCAAACAACCCTGCTGAACCAGTAGGGCTTTCATCTTCAAGCGCCACAGACCGAAATCATTAACTCCAGTGAACTTTTCAATCTCATACTTTGTTGAAGGCATCTTCTCCACGCTCACCGCACCAATTTGTTGTGAATTCAATGCCAAGAACAAAGTATAAAACAAGGAAGAATAAAGGACAAGGAAGAAGAGGAACACAAGAATTGGTTATAACTGCTATTCTTTCACTTTCTCTTAAAACAAGATTACAAGTTTACAAGAATAACAAATAACCTCTCTCACCCTAAATTAGGATTTGCAGCTTAGCAATGATGAGAGACTAGTATGCTATTTATAATAAAACCTAACATACTAACTAATGGGCTTTTTCAGCAAGGCCCATTACACAAGCCAACTTAATAAACAAGCTAACTTAACAAATTAGGGTTTAAACACTAAAACCTAATTTAACATGCTAACAACCCTAGCATCTTCGACATCTGCATGCTAGACCCATCTTCGACTACAGCATTCACACTTCGACACCAGCATGTGAACAATCCTTCGACTTCATGCTTAACTCTGTCGAACTGTCGAACCAAGAAGCTACCTTTCGACAATACTAGAGTTCGATCCAATATCTCACAAATCTCCACCTTGGACCTAACTCTACAACGTCAAGGAACAGACTAGCTTTCTTCATGCAGCTTTATCAACTGCATACAGTGGAAAAACTTGCAACTCGGCAATGTCTTGGTGATCATATCAGCAGCATTGTCTTCAGTCGAAACCTTCAGCACTTGGACTTCTCCACGCTCGATTACTCCTCTGACGAAATGCAACCTCACATCAATGTGCTTAGTTCGCTCATGATAGGCTGAATTCTTCGACAGGTGTATTGCACTTTGACTATCACATTTAACAGTGATACCTCGACCTTGAAGTTTCAGCTCATTCGCAAAACCTTCAAGCCATAATGCTTCTTTCACAGCTTCAGTTAGGGCAATATACTCCGCTTCAGTGGTTGATAGAGCAACAACCTTCTGAAGTGTTGCTTTCCAACTAATTGCAGTGCCAAACATAGTGAAAACATATCCAGAAATAGATTTTCTGGAATCCATACAACCTGCATAATCAGAGTCGACATATCCTTCTATTACTGCTTTACTATCTTCACCCAAGGCTCCACCATAAATTAGGACTCTATTCAGAGACCCATTTATGTACCTTAAAATCCACTTCAATGCTTGCCAGTGAGCCTTTCCAGGATTCGCCATGTACCTACTTACAAGACTTACTGCGTATGCTATGTCGGGTCTAGTACAGACCATAGCATACATCAAAGAACCGACTATATTAGCATATGGGATGCTATTCATATAGGCTCTTTCGACATCAGTACTGGGACACTGATCAATACTCAGCTTGAATTGAGGGTTTGTTGGAGTCACAACTGGCTTCGAATTCGACATACCAAACTTTTCAAGAATCTTCCGTAGATATGCCTCTTGAGATAGGCATAACTTCGACTTCTTTCTATCTCTTCGAATGTCAATTCCAAGAATCCTGGAAGCAGCTCCCAGATCCTTCATATCGAACTCCTTATTGAGTTCAGCCTTCACCCTCATCACATCTTCGACACTGTTGCTTGCTATGAGAATATCATCCACATAAAGCAACAAAATAACAAATGAATTACCAGGTCGAAATCTGAAGTAAACGCAGTGGTCGAACTGACTTCTAATGAAACTTATGCGTGCCATGAACTTGTCGAATCTCCTATTCCACTGTCGAGGAGATTGTTTCAGCCCATACAAAGATCTCTTTAACTTGCACACATAATCTTCCTTCCCCTTTTCGACATACCCTTCAGGTTGCCTCATCAGGATCGTTTCATCTAGATCACCATACAAGAACGCAGTCTTCACATCCATCTGTTGCAGTCAAAGATCGAACTGTGCCACCATGGCAAGCAACATTCGAATGGACCTATGCTTCACAACAGGAGAAAACACATCATTGAAGTCGACACCTTCTTTCTGAGTGAAACCCCTTGCAACTAACCTTGCCTTGTATCTTTTCGACGTCACTCCTTCAATTCCTTCCTTAACTTTGAAAATCCATTTACAGCTGACTAACCTTGCCCCAACAGGTTTCTTGATCAGTTCCCAAGTATGATTATCATGAAGAGATTTCATCTCATCATCCATGGCCTTCTGCCATTCAGTCTTATTTCGACTCCTCATAACTTCCTTATAGTCTCTAGGTTCTTCGCCTAGAACCTCACTTGCAGAGATTAAGGCATAAGCTATAAGATCTGCATATCCAAGTCTCTGAGGTGGCTTGATGACTCTTCTCGACCTATCTCTCGACAATAGGTAGTCATCGTCAGTTTCCTCAACTTCAGCATCTTCTGCTTCTTCTTCGACTTCATCTGGGATATGCAATTCAGCATCAACATGCTCCACCTCAACAGGAATCTCTACCTGTTCCAGCTCTTCGTCAGATGTTTCTGTACTTCGACCAACATCATCAGTTTTCTTAAAAGCCATTTCAGCTTCATTGAAAACTACATCTCGACTAGTGATACACCTCCTGTGACCTGGCTCTAGGCACCATAGCCTATAAGCTTTGACTCCTTCAGGGTATCCCATGACCATGCATTTCAGAGCTCTAGGTTCGACCTTGTCTTGCCTAATGTGAGCATAGGCTATGCAGCCAAATACTCTCAGTTTGTCGAGATCTGGTGGATGTCCCGACCAAACTTCTTCAGGTGTCTTCATATCTAACGCTGTCGAAGGACATCTGTTTATCAGATATGTTGCTGTCGAAACAGCCTCAGCCCAGAACACCTTCTTTAAACCGGCACTAGTCAACATGCATCTGACTCTCTCCAAAATAGTTCGATTAAACCTTTCAGCCAAACCATTTTGCTGTGGAGTACCTGCAGTAGTTCTATGCCTTGCAATACCAGAGACAGCACAAAAACTGTCGAATGCCTCATTGCAAAATTCAAGGCCATTGTCGGTTCTCAACCTCTTGACCTTTCTGCCAGTCTGATTTTCAACCAGAGTCTTCCAACTTTTGAAATTCTCAAAAGTTTCATCCTTAGTCTTCTGGATGAATACCCATAATTTTCTGGAATAATCATCTACTATGGATAGAAAATACCTTGCTCCTGAATGTGATGGACACCTTGCAGCCCCCCAAAGATCAGCATGGATGTAATCAATGGATCCATGTGTTCTTTGTTTGCCTTTGTTGAACTTCACTCTGCAAGATTTTCCAAGTACACAGGGTTCACAAAACTTCAGCTTTTCGACTTTGTCTCCACCAAGCAGATTTTGTTTCCCTAATTCGACCAGACCCCTTTCACTGACATGGCCCAATCTCATGTGCCAGATTTCTGTTTTCGACAAAGGTTTCGTGGATGCAACATTTGTCGAACCACTTACAACTTCAGCCTCAAGGGTATACAAGCCTTGTTTCTTCACGCCTCTCAAGACTTCCTTCGAACCCTTCATGACTCTTAGGATACTTTTCTCTCCTTGGAAAACATATCCTTTCTTGTCGAATTCACCAAGAGAAAGCAGATTTCTCTTCAAATCAAGAACATACCTGACTTCAGTCAACAACCTTATTGACTCATCATGGAGCTTGAATCTCACAGATCCAACACCTGCAATCTTGCAAGCCTTGTTGTTTCCCAGCAATACTGATCCACCATCTTGATCACATAATTCCTCGAACAAGTCTTTGTTTGGAGTCATGTGCCAAGTGCAACCTGAATCCATAATCCACTCCTTCTTAGAGTCACTGCTTGAAACCACAAGAACATCAGATGATTCGAAATCATCTTGAACAATGGCAGCGTTGCCATTATCCTTACCTCCATGATATTTCAAGCGTTCAGGGCACACCTTTCTTGTGTGACCCTCCTTCTTACAATGGTAGCATCGAATGCCAGATGCTTCGCCACTGTAAGTTTTCGACTGGCTTTTGCCTTTCTTCTTGGCGAACTTACCATCCTTTCGTAAGAGTTTTCCTTTAACGGCCAAACCTTCACCAACAGTCGAAGGTTTATGCTCCTTTCGTTCGTTCAGGTCCTTTGAATATAGGGCTGATTGAACTTCTTCAAAGGTCAGGGACTCCCTTCCATACAAGAGAGTTTCTTTGAAGTGAGCATGTGATCGAGGCAAAGCGCACAATAGTAACAGCGCTTGATCTTCATCATCAATCTTTACATCGATATTTTCAAGATCAAGAATCAGCTTGTTGAACATATCCAACTGATCAGCCAACACTTTGTCTTCAACCATCTTGAATGAATACAAAGCCTGCTTCAGGTAGAGTCGATTTACCAGCGATTTGGTCATATACAAACTTTCAAGTTTCGCCCATAACCCTGATGCCGTCGTCTCCTTTGATACCTGTCGTAGAACCTTATCACCAAGGCTCAACAGAATTGCGCTGTGTGCTTTCTCGATCATAGTTGTCTTCTCCGCTGCCGTTAATGCAGCATTCATGGCTGCCTCTCCCTTCAACGCTTCCAAACAACCCTGCTGAACCAGTAGGGCTTTCATCTTCAAGCGCCACAGACCGAAATCATTCACTCCAGTGAACTTTTCAATCTCATACTTTGTTGAAGGCATCTTCTCCACGCTCACCGCACCAATTTGTTGTGAATTCAATGCCAAGAACAAAGTATAAAACAAGGAAGAATAAAGGACAAGGAAGAAGAGGAACACAAGAATTGGTTATAACTGCTATTCTTTCACTTTCTCTTAAAACAAGATTACAAGTTTACAAGAATAACAAATAACCTCTCTCACCCTAAATTAGGATTTGCAGCTTAGCAATGATGAGAGACTAGTATGCTATTTATAATAAAACCTAACATACTAACTAATGGGCTTTTTCAGCAAGGCCCATTACACAAGCCAACTTAATAAACAAGCTAACTTAACAAATTAGGGTTTAAACACTAAAACCTAATTTAACATGCTAACAACCCTAGCATCTTCGACATCTGCATGCTAGACCCATCTTCGACTACAGCATGCATACTTCGACACCAGCATGTGAACAATCCTTCGACTTCATGCTTAACTCTGTCGAACTGTCGAACCAAGAAGCTACCTTTCGACAATACTAGAGTTCGATCCAATATCTCACAACTTATTCTTTATGTCATTTGGAAATAATGATCAATTGTGCAAGTGGGCCAAAAAAGACTTAGATGCAAATAATGCATATGGAGGGAAAATGAGAATTCAAATATTATTTGGAACTTATCACAATTTGTTCAAGCATATCACAAGATCCTATTAACCATGCCATTATAAGCCTTTCACCATATTTCTAAGTCATAAAGAGATTACATGTTCACAACCATGGAAGAATCTAAATTATATTCAAGAAGAATTTTTGAATACATACAATAAGCTGTTACAAAAGGAGCCATTACAAATTCAATAGCGACATTACACTTACAAATTACAAAATCCATCACAAATTACAAGTAATTACACACTTCATCACCCTCTAATTAAGTTCATGATCAGCATGGTGAATCTTCATTGGTGTCCTCATGCCAAATGCCAACATGTCTCTATTCTTAAAGTGGAAAAGAAAAAAACACAATCCGGAAGAGAAGTGAAGGTGAAGTACAAAATATTGAACAACATAGATGGGTTCCATTTGGCATCAGTTGTAAGACATTATCCTTGAGCTTTGAGTTTTGAGGCTTCATAAACTTGAGTAATCGCACCCATGGGTTCGACCTTCTTTGTATTATCTCGGGTGGGTCAATTGATGATACTTCTAAGACCTGTCACAGTGAGTTTAAAAGATGTAAGTTAGCAGCAAGTTCAAGTGATCAGCAGAGAGCACTATTATCATTAACAAAAATTCAGCATCCATACACATTCCTAATTAACAAGTCCACATACCATCAGCAAGCAATTGACATCAACCAGTCCTTTAATCAATCCCTAACTAACATTGAGCCAAAAGTTTTCAACCTAAACCAATTCATAACTAACCTACTGATTCATAACAGAAAACCCAACCTCCTAACTGATTTTCACTAACTGTCACTACCTCCTAACAAACTCTTAACCACCAACAGTTTTAACAAACCTAACTAACTTTCAAACCCTTGTAAATAACTTTCCTAACACTCATAACAGAACTTAACTACCTGCCAGCTCATCAAACAGAAAATAACAAACTTCCAAGTCCATAACAGAATCCAAAAACCTAAGTAACTAACTTTTTCCAATCTCTAACTACCTTCAAAATAACAGAATAACAGAAATCAGAGAGGAAACTAACCTATATAACAGAGGCTCTTCTCCAATGTTGAGGCTCTCCAATCTTCCACCTTTTTCACTTTCAGATTCCCCTTCAATCTCTTCCACCATCTTCACTTCACCATTCTCCACCCTTTCACAATCTTCATCTTCTCTGATTCACCACCTCTGCACTCACCACAATCCTCCACCATTTCCATCTTCATCATTCATCACATTCACTCTCCACCATAAACCTTCACTCTTCCATCTGATCGCGACTTTGCGTGTCTATTAGTCGGAATAACTGCAAGTGCATAGTCGTGTCGTGTAGTTTTAAAAGATATCGAATCCACAGGGACTATAAATCAACCTACCGTTATCTAAAGTTACTATGTAAAGCTAAGGCTAATGATATTTGGGTTATTTATAAATGGGGAAAATAAAATCTTAAATCTAGGTAATATAATAATAAACGGATATCAGTATGTAGTTCGTCTAACTTAGGTGATCCGAAGTTCCATTGGCTATGGTTCTTATTTAATCAAAGATCTTTACTAACTATGTTATTTAAAAGTCCTCCTCTCAAACTCTCGCTCTATTGATTTAGACTATGATCCTAACTCATAATGTACGCTCTCGCCATCTCACCAGATTTAGAAACGCTTTTTGAAAACATCTTAATTAATAAAATGCTCGCTTCATGAAGACGTTACCTACTTAAATCTCCTAGTCTCAAACTCTCGCTCTGTTGACTCGGATCATGCTAGTATTCCCTAACGTACGCTCTCGCCATCCCGTGTCGGGTTTAAAAACACTTTTTGAAAGTAAATAAATTCTAATCAGTTTTAATACGCTTTCGCCATCCTTAAAACTAATGTCCCATCTGTCATACCCTAATTTTTGACCCCCCTGAGATGACATATCTTCAGGATTTTCATCAGGTCAAAGCAGGTACCCAGAGCAGTCACTTCTTCATTTGGCATTTAATCAAGGATGTTCAAAGACAAGAAAACTCAGGCAAAGGATCAATCAATAGAAGGATTAGTCTCTAACATAATCATAGGACTCAAGAGCTTCATTTTTTCACCTATGATTGATTAGACACCCAGTCCTCTGAGTACAGATTTACTCAGGTCACCAGACTAGGGTTTTTGAGCCTATCAAGGACTGAAATCAGGGATCACCTTTGGGAAACCCTAAAAAGCTCCAGGACATCTATTAAAGACTTCAATCATCTTCAAATGATCCATACAATAAGATCCACTGGACATCACACCTCAATTCAAGATCCACAGTCACCAATTTCATCTGGTCGACAATTAGGGTTTTTAACCTAATTCATCTGGATAGTTGACTTTTAATCAGGGCATGGATCCAAAACTCAATACATGATTCAAGAACCTCTACTACCTCAATATAACCCATTTACATCACTCATTTGAGGAGAAGATCTTGATTCTACACAAAAGTCCAAAATCTCACCTTATTTGGAAAAAGTCAACTGTATGGGATCACCTTTGACTTTTAAGATTTTTGGTCAAACCATGACTTTCAAGGATCAATATCATCAATATATGGATATTAAAGTCATTTGACCAAAGAAATTCAAGAAGAATCTTCAAGGAGCAAAAAGTCGGGAATTAGGGTTTTTGAGGGCATTATGGAAACTCAAAATTTCACCTACACAACTCAAAAAACTTCCAACATGAAAGTTGTAGATCTTGCAAAATAAAACAACATCTTACATAGGAACTTTTTTCAAAAGATCAACCATTTAAGAGATTTGGAATTTTCAAGCTTTAGGTTATAAAAACTTAGAAATTTTTCTAAGTGTTTTTAACCTAGTTTTCATCCAACTTTGGGCTCATTTTTCACAATTTTCCCAAATGATTCTGAAGAAACCCCAAACTAATGATTTGAAGTAGATGTTTAGGGCTTTCCAAATTGTGCTCAACCTTCTCCAAATTCATTTTGAGCTAAGAGTTATGCTTGTTCAAAGTTGGCACCATGAAGTAAAATTATAGGTCATGCATCATTTTTGAACTTTGCAATTTTGTGCACATGACCTCACTTATGGATGCTACACGACCCATAACACATCTGAAAACATGCCATGCATTCATTTCCACCATAACATGAGAATTGAGGAAGATTCCCAAAACAAGAACATGTGATTATGTAATGATTACATTTGGGAATTTATGGCAAATTGATGAATCACCCAAGGAATCTTCTCACCAACCAATTAGAGCTCACTCTGCATCAGAAATGTTCCCTAAGATCAGATAGGATCAATGGATGGGGGGCTGGCTCGAAAATGTAATGATCACTCTTGGATATTCTTTGAAATTTCTTCATGGCTAAGAAACCAAACTCACTTCACTAAGCAAGCTCACTCTCTCAATCAGTACTGAACCATTTGCCTATAAATAGAGGGCTCTTTCTCATTCAGAAAAGACACCAAAGCAACCATATTCCTTGCTTTCTCTTTCTCTTCTCATGCTTATGGTTTTTCAAAGTTCTTTGGCAAGAAGAATCGTTTTCTTCAAACCAAAGCTTATCTTTGGAAAGTAAGCATTCTAACATCTCAAAGGGGTTCATTTGAGGTGATCCAAGCACCTGGATCACTTCTGTAAGTGGAGGAACGCCATTGTTGCTCTCACTTTGGAGCTGTTGCAGTTGGAGGTCCATAGAGCAATTCAGAAGGTTTCCAACAAAGCCAAGCATCCAGACGTGTTCCTCAGGTCATAGTGAAGCTGTTCAGATGGCTGCAGCTCATCTGTAACTCAAGATTCATCACTCTCCATGTCCACTTGAAGCTCAAATCGAGGGAGGTCCATAGAGCAATTCAGGAGAATTGAAGTTACAATAAGCATTCAGTTAGCATCACTGAGTCCCAAGGAAGCTTTTGGGATCATTCATACAAGCCCAGGTGCTCTCTATCATCCTCACGACCTCCATTTTCAGAGGTAAGTTTCTGAACTCCATCTCTTTAATTTAAGTACTCTTTGTGATAAAGCTCGATTCTATCTTGTTCAGCATCTTCAGAGGATTGAAAACCCTCTATCATCATTCATTTATTCATCTTGTTTGTCATTTAATTTCAAATTTAGGGTTCATGTGTTCTTAGAGTTTTCTGAGAAATTAGGTAGCTATAGTTAATATAAATAAATATTAGTTACATATCTGGAATCGTGAGTGAATTTAGAGCAAGTTTGGTCTTTATATCTTTGCAAATGGTTGAGAGTTGAGAGAGTTCAGAATTTCAAAAATTTGAAAGCTTGAGGTTGAAGATGACAATGGTGGTGGCGCGCAAAATTCAAATTCAAGGCTAAAGTTTATTTTATATTGAATGGTAGTTGTTTCTAAACGACTAAAACGTGATAGCCCAGTGGTAAAGAGTGTTTGTGTGTTGCGCGTGCCCAAGGTCTGGGGTTCGAATCCCCCTCGCCCCAGACCTTTTGATTTTATTTTCTTTTTTGCTTCTATACACTTGAATAACATATGTATTGCAACGAAACCATTACATTGTCACCAAGCGTGCGTTGGCTCAGTGGTGTTGTTTTGGGACTGGTAACATAAAGGGCGTGGGTTCAAACCATGGTGAGACCAAAACTTTATTTTTACCACTAATTTCCTTCATTTTTCTCACAACTTCACACAATTAATTCACCTATCAAATTAAATCATTTTCACTTCATTTTTCACACACTTATTATTTAATATACCTATTTTATGAATAATCAAAAAAAATCATAAAAATATTATTTATTTCATGTATTTTAATTAGGTTTAAAATAGTATGTTTTAAATGTTTTCTTAAATACTTTAAAATATATATATTTTCATTTTGTTTTAACCTAATTACTTTGTGAATAATTTTATGATAAAACCCTTATTGTTTAGGTCTTAATTAGGTATAGATTTCATCTTTGCCTTAATTAAGTTGACTTTTGTCAATTTGCAAAACTGTTTTCAATCTCCGATCAAACAGACGATTAAGGTTTTCAAACAACAAAACCTTATATCATTTCAATCATTTTCAACTGTTTCTCATAAACAGTAAATCATTTTTTAAGTGGGCCTCTAATAGAGTGTAAGACCCAACACCTTTTTCTTTTCATAGTTTGTTTTCAAAAACTGTATTTACAAAATCTTCTTTCTGTTTTTCAAAACATTCTTCTGGTATTTGAAGGGCATTATTCCCGGTGAAACTCTTCAGATACCTATGTGACCTTTGTCCATCTTCACTTCTTCTGTTTTCAAAAACCATTAACTGTTTATCATATATATATATATATATATATATATATTCAACTGTTATCCATCAATTACTGGTAAGGCTTTGTACATACTTCTTCAAAGGCCTCCACTCCATCCAGGTTAGGCTTTACAAGCTTTCCATTTACAGTCTTTATTTAAATTACCGTCAAATATAGAACTGTTTATATATTAGTTTAGAACTACGTTTGAGTATAAACCCTATGACAGTTAAACTATATATATTATAGGAATATGACCTAGGATTGAGAATGTCTTCCCGGTGAAGGCTCTTTCCTAATTAGAGATCTGTAGTTCAAACCCCCAAGATGAATTATTCCCGGTGAAACATCTTGGCAAAAACCTTAGAATCCAAAAAATAGGACACATCCACCCAAAGAGGAATTATTCCCGGTGAAACCTCTTACCCATTTGCTTAGAGCCAAAATAAGTTCAAAACTACATAGCTTTCTCTTGTGCTATAACAAGGACCCTCGATGACCCTCGATTAGCCTCCTCTTGGGCTTTGTACAAGGACCCACAGGCTTCTTAAAAGCATTTCCAGCTTCCTCTTGAGCTTGTATACAAGGACCCATCAGGTTTCTTATAAACATAGGAACAGGTCTTTAGTCACCTTTTAACATACCCTGGCGAGTTTCTTCCAATTTAAACCAGACTTTAAACAAGCTAAGTTTGTCTCAATTTCACATTGAGTACACCTTTTGGAATGAGAGACATGGACAGTCTCTGTCACCCTTATCTTCATCAATCTTCCTTAGCAGAGTCTAGGATCCATGTTTGCTTATCCTCAGCAAGTGTCAGCCTTCATCTTGGGCTTTAAACAAGAAGTCTCCACTAGATAATCTTTCTGCCATTCATTTTAATAAAAAACCCCTGGAAAGGGTTAGCCTCCACACATTTTTTTTCATCTTAATAAAAACCCCTGGAAAGGGTTAGCCTCCACACATTTTTTTTCATCTTAATAAAAACCCCTGGAAAGGGTTAGCCTCCAAAATCACTTCTTCAAAAAAACCAAAGATTCATTCTCTTAGGAGATAATTTCCCCAAAAAGAGTCAAAACCCCTGGAAAGGGTCAGCCTCCAAAAAAACATGACAAAAAATCAGTCTTTTAACAGACAATTTCACCAGCTGAGTCAAAATCCCTGGAAAGGGTTAGCTTCCAAAAATCAGTCTTTTAATAAATAAATCCTTCAATAGAGTCAAAATCCAACAAAAAAAGTTAGCCTCAACCTTGGGCTTCATACAAGGCACCAAAAAACAATAAATTCCCCTGTTAATAGTCAGCCTCAACCTTGGGCATTGTGCAAGGCAGATAATAGAGTCTCCCCTAGTGAGTCCTTCATTGTTCAGTAGCCACAACCTTGGTGTCATACCCCAATTTTTGACCCTAAGATCCTATGTCATTCATATCCCAATCACTAATCAAGAGCTTCACTTGGAAGTTTTGTTTATGGTGTTGCACTCACCTCATCAATAAGAGGGACCATCAAGCACCAATGATTGTTTATCTTGTATGCATATTGTACTAACCCAAATACCAAAAACATTGCTTTGTTTCTTTGTAGGCTTTTGTTTTGTAGGTACCAAGCCAAGACATGCAATAAACAAGGCATTTTTCAAGTTTTTGATTGAGGAAATCGATTTCCTTATTGGGTAAATCGATTTCCCCGGAGCAATCTTCAAAAAAATCACATTCTGGACAGCATGAAATCGATTTCCCTCCTGGGTAAATCGATTTCCCTAGTGTATTCTGCGCCAAATTCTCTTCTGGAACAGAGTGAAATCGATTTCATTCCTGGGGAAATCGATTTCCTTAAGGCGAAATTAAAAAAAATAGAGAGGGAAGCTTGATTTGATTTTGGCACCTATTTTCTTTGACCATTTTTGTCAATGTACCAATTTTCCACCTCATCAAAATAATTCTCTTCATTAAACCCACTTAAACCCCATTTTACCACTTTTTACCATCTAATTGCCACTTTAATCACCAATTAAACACAAGCTAATTACCAAATGCAAAAAGACCAAATTACCACTACTCTTGCTCTCATCCTATAAATAGAGCCCACTACTCTCTCATTTCTCAAGCTTTGAGAGCCAACAAATCCCTTGCAATTTCTCTCCTCATCCTTACCAAAATTCACCAAAGCTCTTTTTCCTTCATAAAATTTGCGAGTCACATCTTGAACCTCACAAATTTTGAGCTAAGCCACCATCCATTTCACTCTTTTTTCTTCAATTGTTGAGAGATCAAGGTTTGTGTTGGTGATTCTTGAAGTAGATCTAAGTTTTGTTCAAGATTTGGTAATTTTCATCATCCTTTTTCATCTATCATAATGTGATTCTTTTGTGCTTGTGTGTGATGCATCTTTGATGCTATATTGGTGCTAATTGATAGTAATTTGATGGAAAATTCGTGCTCAAGTTGATGTGTGATCATAAGGTGTTTGTATATTTGTTCAAATCAAGTTTCATGCCTTTAAATGCTGTTTTTGCTGAAATTTACACTGAAGAAATCGATTTCCTTAAGGCTGAAATCGATTTCCTGCTGAACGTAACTTGTTTTTTTTTGAAAACTGCACTATGGAAATCGATTTCCCCCTGCATGAAATCGATTTCCAGCAGGCAGAATGTGGTTTTTTGCCTTTTTTGTGCTTGTTTTGGCTTCCTTCTTCCTACACTTCATTAATATCATTGGATCTAGGGTGTTGATAGGTTTGAAATGATCTAATCCACCAAAATGGATGAATGATATTAATGATAGTGTGAGTTGATTATCTTTTGTGTTTTCATTCTTATTTTCATCTTATTTTTCTTTTGATCGATGAAAGTCTTAATATCTTGAGAATTCTATGGATTCTTGATGAAGACTAGATCAATTTGTTTTCATTCTTATCTTTTCATCTTATTTCCTTTTGATCGATGAAAGTCTTAATATCTTGAGAATTCTATGGATTCTTGATAAAGACTAGATCAATTTGTTTTTCATTCTTATCTTTTTTCATCTTATTTTCTCTTGATCGATGAAAGTCTTGATATCTTGAGAATTCTATGGATTCTTGATAAAGGCTAGATCATTTCTTCTTCTCCTTCTTATTTCTTTTGATTGATAATCTTGATACATGGAGAGTTCTCCTACATTTGTCCCGACTCGATAAAAGATCAAATATGGAAGAGAATTGTATGCGGTGATTTAAGACTTGTGGAGGTATTTATCGTGTAGTCGCTATGATTTTTATCAAGCTTCTGATAAACCTCCATTGAATTTAAATCCGAGTACATCATTCACTCACCATCGATCTTCATTACTAACTTTGATAACATACTTGACAAGTTTCAAGATGGTTATCTTTAACATTTAACAACTAACTTTAATTTCCGCCATTTATTATACCGCTCTTTATATTTCTCGCTTTATCGCTTTATTTTATCATTTCATCATATTTACATTCCGCCATTTTCTCTTTGTCCATTTGGATGTTTATAATTCCGCTATTTTCTCTTTGTCCACTTGGACATATGTTTATGCTTCCGCTATTTTCCTTTTGTCCACTTGGACCATACTTTACTTTTATGTTAAAACACTAATAAACAACCAAAATCTAAAAAACACATAAGGCTCTCTTTGGACTATTGGTTACTATCCCTAGCATTTTGGAGACTCGGACTTATGGACCTAGTACCTCTGGACTCTTATTCTGTTATTACTCTGCTGTTATTCTGTCTGTCCGACATTGGATTGTTGTCTGTTTGTATGTGCAGGTATTTCCTTGAAAGCCCTTGATGGTTAATTCCAAGGCATTGAGATAAGGATTTTACCCGAAAACAGCCGTTACTCTGCCCGATTTTTGTCAGAATTTTAATGTGCTTAATGCAAAGTGGTGCTAAGACAATAAGTTCATCTGGATCCCCCAAGTGTTAATGTGTTGGTATTGATAATTCCAAAGGATGGGAAATCTATCTTGACTCTTAATGTCAAGTGTTGGCTTCTTATTTCGGTTAGACCGTTCTTTTCCTTAGCTTTTATTTTACGCAATAGGATAGCCTCTTCATCTCCTCCCACTTCTTAAATTTTCAAAATCTTCTCCCTTTTTCAAAAACCTTCTTATGTTTGCAATCTTTTCAAAACCTTTTATTAAACATATCTTTTGCCCTTAGTGGCCTTTTTCTTCAAAAAGTTTAGACACCGTTAATCGTCGAAACGAGTGGTTATACCCCACGATTTTGAAATTGATTGATATAATGAGATCTTTTCCGCGTGAGAGAGCTAGTGGCATACTCGTCGATTTTATCCGAGTTGGAGCCCTTCTTTCATTAGCAATGCAAAGAACTCGTTTGTTCTCATGCTCAAGATCAATGGCTGAGTATTTCTCTCCGACGATGATAAAGTGTTTATTCGTTTTTAAAATGTTTTCCCAAAAAAGCGGAACTACATTAGCTCTGACTTCTCCATTGCACCGAGGAGGTATGTAGGCCCAAGGCTTAACGCTTTGCCGAGCTTATTTTAAAAATAAAACGAACCCTTTTTTTTAGCACACACAACACAGATTTTCAAAAAGGTTCCTGTGGAGTACCACAGATATGAGGGATGCTTAAAACCTTCCCCTTATATAATCAACACCCGAACCTGAGTTCTCATTCTTGTTTTAAAAAACAAAACTTTGGGTTTTTCGTTCTTTTCCCTTTTCCTTTGAAAAAAATAAAGCGCGGTGGCGATTTCAAACGGAATATTGATTCGAGTCAATCCCATGGCTTCGATATCAGATTTTCCCCGCTACAGAAAAATGGCGACTTCACTGGGGATCCAGTTTTAAGTGTGTTAAGCCTATTTTTGTTTATCTGTGTTTTTTTATTTTTGTATATATTGTTGTGTGCTTTGTTTGTTTATTTTCTTTTTTTTCTTTTTGGTGCTCGATGGTTCCTCTGTGATGAGATAAAGTTCTAACCCGGACTTTTGTGAGTAACTTGAGATAGGAGGTGGTAAGACCAATAGTCGCATGTCAGGAGCAATCCTTACCATGAGCGTCATATGGTGGAACCCCAATCAGTGGAGGCCTCATGGAAGGTAGTAGAGGTTGTTACGAACCATCGTGATAACGCTATTACTTTCAATAGTGAGTGTCCGTAGAAGCTGAATGGCCTAGAACCTTTTTAACCAATCTAAGCCTTTTTAGGATGTAGTGCAGAAACAAGATCAAGTACCAATTTGAGCTTGTTGTCATGCGATATTACGCTCAGACGAGGTCTTTTTAGGCATATTATTGGCGCCCATGAGAAATTGTGCGTGCCGGTAATATCCGATAGAAGATTGAAAACTCTGGGAACCTTTGTAGAACCCGATTGGCAGGTACAAAATTCCCTAGAACACTCCTTGTGGGATGGGTAGACCCGTGGCTCCATGCTCGTGACGTCGAACCTAAGAACTTGGACTGTGTGATTTTGTGTGATTTGATGTGATCTTGTGTGCTCTTGATTGTGGTTGATGCATAAACCATGCATTCATGCATTCATAAAAATAACATTCACAAATGGTTTTCAAGGAACTTAGAGACATTTTTTGTAAACATCACAGGTACCATGGATCAAAAGAGAAGCATCAAGAAGTACACTTTTCGGAATTCAAGTGCAAAGGAATTGAAAGAGCTAGCAACTTTGGTTCCTAATCTTGACAACTTCAAAAACCGTTATGGGAAATTGATCTCTATCTTGAAGACCAAAGTGGAAAAAGGGATTCTTGAGACTCTTGTGCAGTTTTATGACCCGATGTATCATTGTTTCACCTTTCCTGATTATCAGCTTATGCCCACTTTGAAGGAGTATTCTTATTGGATTGGTTTGCCAGTTACGAATGATATACCGTTTAGTGGTCTGGAGAAAGAGCCTCAGGTTGATGAGATAGCAGAGCTTCTTCATTTGAAAATATCAGATGTGAAAGCAAACATGACTAAAAAAGGAGGAATTTGGGGGTTGACTTCCAAGTTCTTGATTGGAAAGGCTTCTATGTTGGCTAGTAAAGGAAGTATGATTGTTTTTGAGACATTTCTGGCCTTGCTCATCTATGGTTTGATACTTTTTCCCAACATTGACAACTTTGTCGATGTTAATGCTATTCGGATTTTCATGATTGGGAATCCTGTGCCTACTTTGCTTGGGGATACTTATCATTCCATTCACCATAGGAATGATAAGAAAGGTGGACTTATCAACTGTTGCGCTCCGTTGCTCTATAAGTGGTTTATTTCGCACTTACCTCAAGCTAAGAGTTTCTTGAACAATCCTGATGGTCTCTCATGGTCTCAGAAGATCATGCCTCTTACTAATGGGAATATCCATTGGTACAATCCTGCTTATGACATTGGTGAGATTATTGATAGTTGCGGAGAATTCCCTAATGTACCTCTTCTTGGTATACAAGGAGGAATTACCTACAACCCCATTCTTGCAAGGCGTCAATTTTGCTATCCCATGAAGGAGAGACCCGCTAATATTCTTGTGTCAGGAATCTTCTATCTTAATCAAGATGGAAATTTGGATATGAGAAATCGGTTTGTGCGTGCTTGGCACCATGTTGATAGGAAGAGACATTTGGGAACGAAACAATGTGTTGCTCTCGAAGACTACACTGATTGGGTTCAAGCTAGAGCTCATACTTTTTAGATGCCTTATTTACTTGAGGAGCCTTCTCTACTCGTTACTCCACCATTGTTTTCCACTACTCCTGTTGAAAGTAGTGAAGAACATCTAGAGCTCGTGGCTAAGTTGAGAGCGGAAAGAGATGCTTTGGTGTTTGAGAACAAAGAGTTGAAGATACACTTGAAAGAAAAGGATGAAATGCTTGACATCCAAGATGGTTGGTTGATGGAAAAGGATGATCAGATTCGTCATCAAGAAGAGTTACTTCAACAACATGGTGAAAAGCGAAAGAGACAACATGAAGATTCAGTTGCATGGAAGGAAGTTGCTGATAAGTTGTTGGTCGAGAATGCTCATTTGAAGGCCTTTTATGAAGATGAATTGGAGAAGCTCCGTAGGAAGCTGCAGAGAGGAGATGGATCTTCGTCAGAAGTGTTCCCTTCTAGTTTTTAGCTTTTCCTTTGTTTTGTAATTTTGGATCTTTGAATCCTTTTGTATGCTTTTCCATTACTAATGAAAGAATATTGTTATGTTTTATGATGTTTTTTGCTAATGTTTATAATTAATGTCTTAAAAGTTCCTTGAAAACCAAAAATAAAAATCATTTGCATTGCATTTCATGCATCATTCTTCATTTTTGGTCTTGCTTCCGAGGGTATTTCCAGAGGTCTTATTCAGTGTTCTTCATACAGAATCAAGCTGTCTCACCGGTATAACACTCGAGCTAATTGCAAGAAGAAGATGGAAGGTCTTGAACAAGAGAATCGTGAGCTACGTGAAGAGGTTGTTACTTTGAGATCTGGTGTGGATCGTCTCACTGCTCTGGTTGAGACATTGATGGCTGCTCAGAGTCAGAATCAGAATCAGAATCAGGTTCCTCCTCCCAATGCCCAAGCTCAGGGTCAGACCACTGTGATTTCTGAAATTGCTGCTACAACTATTCCTGCTATTCCTGTTGGTGCTACTCAGCAACGTATGCCTAATGGATATCCCGGGGGCAGGCCTGAAGGTTATTTTTCTGTTCCTGAGATGACTCGTCCGTTGACTCCTGTTATGGTCAACACATCTCCTATTGTTCATACTGGTCCTTTTGTCCCAGAGCCCATTTTTTATGCTGCTCCAAGTGAAATTCATGACAGAATGGACGGTTTCCAAGATCAGTTCGAAGAACTGCAAAAAGAGATGAAAGCCTTGCGTGGGAAAGAATTGTTTGGAAAGAATGTGCATGATCTTTGCCTTGTTCCCAATGTGAAAGTACCTGCTAAGTTCAAACTGCCTAAATTTGAGAAGTATAAAGGAAATTCCTGTCCTCAGGCACACCTAGTGATGTATGTGAGAAAGATGTCCACTCACACTGATGATCAACGTCTGTTGATCCATTATTTCCAAGACAGTTTGACTGGAGCTGCTTCAAAGTGGTATATGGGCCTTGATAGCACCCATATTCGCACTTTCAATGATTTAGCTGAGGCGTTCGTGAAACAATACAAGTATAATGTGGACATGGCTCCTGATAGGGATCAATTGCGAGCTATGATGCAGAAAGAGAAAGAATCCTTCAAGGAGTATGCTCAGAGATGGCGTGAGGTTGCCGCCCAAGTGATTCCCCCGATGGAAGAAAAAGAGATGACTAAGATTTTTCTGAAGACTCTTGGTCCGTTTTACTATGAAAAGATGATTGCAAGTGCTCCTGTAGACTTCACCGAAATGGTGGGTATGAGTGTCAGATTGGAAGAAGTTGTGCGAGAAGGTCGTTTGGTTC
Organism: Vicia villosa; assembly: GCF_029867415.1. Taxonomy (NCBI): domain Eukaryota; kingdom Viridiplantae; phylum Streptophyta; class Magnoliopsida; order Fabales; family Fabaceae; genus Vicia; species Vicia villosa. Next base: position 99,682,956 of record NC_081184.1, on the reverse strand, counting down.
GAAATGACAATTCATCTGGTGGTGCGAAGAAGTATGGTTCTTCACTCCAGAAGAAGAAAGAATCAGATGCTAATGCTGTTTCTCATGGGAGGAATAGTCGATTCAGAAATCAATCTCAACAAGTGGCGTCAGTAACTCCTGTCGTGAATTCAGTGCCTGTAGCTCCTGTTAATCAACAACCAGCAAGGCGAAATCCGTATCCTCGGGTTAATATTGATCCTATCCCTATGACGTACACTGAACTGTATCCTGCTCTAATTCATAAGAAGTTGGTTCAACCAAGGTCACCACCTCCTGTGCCAGAGAAACTCCCTTGGTGGTATAAGGCTGATGCTACTTGTGCTTATCATCAGAATGCTTCTGGGCATGATTTGGAAAACTGTTGGGCCCTGAAGAATGAAGTCCAGAGATTGGTTCATTCTGGTATGCTTTCTTTCCGTGATATTGGTCCAAATGTGCAGAACAATCCATTGCCAACTCATGAAGCGTCTGCTGTCAATATGGTTGAACATAATTTGAGACACTGTCGTGTGCCTAATATTTGTGCTCTACGTGGATCTTTGAAAGAGATACATGAGAGGTTTGTTAGAAAGGGAGTGATAGAGTTCAGTCATGATGATTGTCCTTTGTGTGGTGAAGATCCTATGGGATGTGCTGCCCTCCAAGATGATGTTCAAACACTGATAGGTTTGGAGTTATTGGATGACGAGATAGATAACACTTATGTAGATCACAAGTTGCATTTGAAGCAGTGTAATGGGGTTGTGAGTAATATCACTGCATGTAACAATTTGAGCTTCAGTGATGAAGATTTGCCTGAGGAAGGAAGGAATCATAATTTGGCTTTGCACATCTCTGTCAGTTGCAAAGAGGACTCGATGTCCAATGTGTTGATTGATACTGGATCATCTCTGAATGTCATGCCAAAATCCACTCTTGCTAAGCTGTCTTATGGTGGCACACCAATGAGATTTAGCAATGTGATCGTCAAGGCTTTTGATGGATCGAAGAAATCAGTGGTCGGAGAGGTTGATTTGCCTATTGGTATTGGACCATTTGTCTTCAAGATTACTTTTCAAGTGATGGACATTTTCCCTGCATACAGTTGCTTATTGGGACGCCCATGGATCCATGAGGCTGGGGCAGTTACGTCAACTCTTCACCAAAAGTTGAAATTTGTGAAAGATGGAAAGATGGTTGTTGTGAATGGAGAACAAGCTTTGCTGATTAGTCATCTCTCTTCGTTCCGTACCATAGAAGCTGATGAGGTAGTCATTGGAACTGCATTCCAAGCCCTGTCTGTTAATGATGAATTCAAAAAGGATGAAGCCTCCATTGCCTCCTTCAAGGATGCTCAGCTAGTGGTTCAGAATGGACATTCAGGAGTGTGGGGACAAGTGGTAAGTTTGCAAGAGAACAAGAATAGAGCTGGTCTGGGATTTTCTGCCTCAGACAAGTCTGTGATGAAGTCTGAATCTGCTTATCGTCCTTATCAAGAAATGTTTCATAGTGCTGGGTTTCTACATCCGACTCTTCCAGAGGTGGACGCTATTGTTGAAGATGAACCAGAGCCAGAAGTGCCAAACTTTGTGACCAATGGAAAGATGATTAAGAACTGGATCACCATTGACATTCCTGAGTGTACTCATGTTTCAAAGTAATTTGCTTTTATGTTTTTCAAAATCCTTTCATTCTGCCCAAGATGAAAGTGAAGCTGTTGGGGCTGTTTTCTGTTTGTTTTAAACATTAAAATCATCAATAAAAGTCATTTTGTTTCTGCATATACATGCTTTTTATCTTTTTGCTTTTTCTGGAAAGTGGTAACACAAAAAACCTTAAAAAATGTTTTCATTTTCCATAATCTGCACGATTACATGTTTGCATATATCTTTCCTTTTCCTGAAATAATAATCATTTGTGCAGATTAATCAATAAAACCGTTGAAAGTAATGACCCTGCGCCCTCTCCTAACTTCGAGTGTCCTGTGTATGAGGCAGAAGAAGAGAGTGATGAATGTATTCCTGATGAGATTTCCCGACTGCTTGAGCACGAGGAAGACACCATTCAGCCATATAAAGAGCCATTAGAAGTCATCAACTTGGGTTCTGAAGAAGATAAAAAAGAAGTCAAGATTGGGGCACTGCTTGGTCAAGATGTTAAGAAGAGGATGGTAGAGCTTCTTAAAGAGTATGTTGACATTTTTGCGTGGTCCTACCAAGATATGCCTGGGTTGGACACAGATATTGTGGAGCACCGTTTGCCGTTGAAACCAGAATGTCCTCCTGTCAAGCAAAAGTTAAGAAGGAGTCATCCTGATATGGCAGAAAAGATTAAGAATGAGGTCTTGAAGCAGATTGACGCAGGTTTCCTTGTCACTTCTGTATATCCTCAATGGATTGCCAATATTGTGCCTGTTCCGAAGAAAGACGGAAAAGTTTGCATGTGTGTGGATTATAGAGATTTGAACAAAGCTAGTCCGAAAGATGATTTTCCTCCACCTCACATTGATATGTTGGTAGATAGCACGGCCAAGTTTGAGGTTTTCTCCTTTATGGATGGTTTTTCAGGATACAACCAGATTAAGATGGCACCTGAAGACATGGAAAAGACAACCTTTATCACACCCTGGGGGACATTCTGTTACAAAGTGATGCCATTTGGGTTAAAGAATGCTGGTGCGACATATCAGAGGGCCATGACTACTCTTTTCCATGATATGATGCACAAAGAAATTGAGGTTTATGTGGATGATATGATTGCCAAGTCCCAGTCAGAGGAAGGGCACATGGAGGATCTTTTAAAGTTGTTTCAGCGTTTGAGAAAGTATCGTCTCCGCTTAAATCCAAACAAATGCACTTTTGGTGTCCGTTCCGGAAAATTATTGGGTTTCGTTGTCAGTCAGAGAGGAATTGAAGTGGATCCTGATAAAATTAAAGCAATTCAGGAAATGCCAGCACCTAAGACTGAGAAACAAGTGAGAGGTTTCCTCGGACTTTTGAATTATATCTCCAGGTTCATTTCCAATATGACTGCTACCTGTGAGCCAATCTTCAAGTTGTTAAATAAAAATCAGGGATGTGTGTGGAATGAAGATTGTCAGAAAGCTTTTGACAACATCAAAGAATATCTGCTTGAACCTCCCATTTTGCTCCCTCCGGCTGAGGGAAGGCCTTTGATTATGTACCTCACAGTGCTTGAAAATTCAATGGGATGTGTGTTGGGTCAGCATGACGAGTCTGGTCGAAAAAAGTATGCAATATACTACCTTAGCAAAAAGTTTACCGAGTGCGAAACAAGATACTCGCTGCTTGAGAAAACTTGCTGTGCTTTGGTGTGGGCTGCTCGCCGACTGAGACAGTATATGTTGAACCACACCACCCTATTGATTTCCAAAATGGATCCAATTAAGTATGTATTTGAGAAACCTGCATTAACCGGAAGGATTGCTCGCTGGCAAATGTTATTATCAGAATATGATATTGAATATCGAGCTCAGAAAGCTGTGAAAGGAAGTGTGTTGGCAGAGTACCTCGCTCACCAACCAATTGACGATCATCAATCTATCAGAATGGACTTCCCAGATGAAGATATAATGTATTTGAGATCTCAAGATTGGGATGAACCATTGCCAGAAGAAGGGCCAGATCCTGAATCCAAGTGGGGTTTAATTTTTGATGGAGCTTCTAATGTTCATGGCCATGGAATTGGCGCCATTATCATCACTCCGCATGGATCACATGTACCTTTCACTACAAGGATATGTTTTGACTGCACAAACAATATTGCTGAGTATGAAGCTTGCATCATGGGACTTGAAGAGGCCATTAATCTGAGAATTAAGATTCTTGATGTTTATGGAGATTCTGCGCTTGAGATTAATCAGATTAAAGGAGAATGGGAAACTCGTCATCCTGGCTTGATCCCTTACAAAGATTACGCCAGAAGGCTGTTGACGTTCTTTAACAAATTTGAATTCCACCACATCCCTCGAGATGAGAATCAGATGGCTGATGCTTTAGCCACATTGTCTTCCATGTACAAAGTGAATTTTCATAATGAGGAACCTCGGTTAACAATCAGGCGTCTTGATAGACCTGCTCATGTATTTGCAGTTGAGGAAGCAACAGATGGAAAGCCTTGGTATTTCGATATTAAGCACTTCCTTCAGACTCAAGAGTACCCACTTGAGGCATCAAATAAAGATAAGAAAACTTTGAGGAGATTGGCTGGCAGTTTCTTCATCAATGCTGATGTTTTGTATAAAAGAAATTATGACATGGTTTTGCTCAGATGCGTGGATAGACACGAAGCAGACATGTTGATGCATGAAATCCATGAAGGTTCTTTTGGTACTCATTCCAATGGACATTCGATGGCTAAAAAGATGCTTAGAGCAGGTTACTATTGGCTGACAATGGAATCTGATTGCTACAAATTTGTAAAGAAGTGTCACAAGTGTCAGGTGTATGCTGACAAGATTCATGTGCCTCCGACACTTCTCAATGTTATTTCTTCCCCATGGCCTTTCTCTATGTGGGGTATTGATATGATTGGCATGATTGAACCCAAGGCTTTGAACGGACATCGATTCATCCTGGTAGCAATCGATTACTTTACCAAGTGGGTAGAAGCTGCTTCATATGCTAATGTGACAAAGCAAGTTGTGGTTAGATTTATCAAAAATAACATCATTTGCAGATATGGTGTACCGAGCAAGATCATCACTGATAATGGCTCGAACCTGAATAACAGCATGATGAGAGAATTATGTGAAAGTTTCAAAATTGAACATCACAACTCTTCGCCTTATAGGCCAAAGATGAATGGATCTGTTGAAGCAGCAAATAAGAATATTAAGAAGATTGTGCAAAAGATGGTTGTTACGTACAAGGACTGGCATGAGATGCCCCCATTTGCTTTGCATGGGTACCGTACATCTGTTCGTACTTCAACAGGGGCAACTCCCTTTTCTTTGGTTTATGGTATGGAAGTAGTGCTCCCCATTGAGGTTGAGATTCCATCACTGAGAGTTTTAATGGAAACCAAGTTATCTGAGGCTGAGTGGTGCCAAAGCAGGTTTGATCAATTGAATTTGATAGAAGAAAAGAGGATGACGGCTTTATGCCATGGTCAGTTGTACCAGAAAAGAATGAAGAAAGCGTTTGATAAGAAGGTTCGACCTCGTGTATTCAGAGAAGGCGACCTCGTGCTCAAAAGAATCTTGTCTTTTACCTCCGATTCAAGGGGCAAATGGACTCCTAATTTTGAAGGACCATATGTTGTTAAGAAAGCCTTCTCTGGCGGTGCATTAATTCTTACAACTATGGATGGAGAGGAGCTCCCCCGCCCCGTGAATGCTGATGTAGTCAAGAAATACTTTGCCTAAAAATAATAAAAGAACAGCTCGCTAAGTTGAAAACCCGAAAGGGCGGCTTAGGCAAAAAAGAGCGTCTCGGTGGATTGAAAACCCGAAAGGGCGGTCCAGGCAAAAATTAGAGACATAAACAGAAAAAATACCCGGTGGACTGAAAACCCGAAAGGGCGGTCCAGGCAAAAGTTAGGGATTCATGGCAAGTAACTACATCAGACAAGACTTGATCATCAGCAGTCATCTGTTTATCATGAAGAAGTTCAACACATTTCAACGGAAGCCTTTGCTCAGGAATTCCAAGTTAAGAGAGAGGATGGGGTCATTACATTTCAATGTACCTTTTCCACAAAATTACCACTTTCCAAATTTTGTAATAATCCATGGGGTCTTGCCTTTTGCAGGCTACCATTCTATTAAAAAAGTTTGAGCCTTTACCCTTTATTGGCAATCTCATTTCTTCCATATCTCTCAAAATGTCATTTATTGTTGATAGTAATTTTTGAAACAAAAAGAAAATTGATTTCAACAAAATCCTTTTGAAAATTATAAAAGAAGTTTTACTTTGATTCATGAGTACATTACAAGGAATGGATATGCTGATGTATTCATAATGCAAAAGAAGAAGAATGTGTTCCACTCAATGCACCTTTGGCCCGGTTCAAATATGGTGTAGAACTCAACTACTGTGTTCTCTTAGCTCTGATATTCCCTAATGTTGGGCAGCATTTATTCTAAAGCCATCAAAAGATTGTTATTGCAGTTTTTACTCTGATGTTTAGCTTGAGACATGCTTGATTATGTTATCTTTCGAACTCCGTCGCTTGAGTTAATTCTTGTGCTAAGTTTTGGCAGCATATGCATCATTAACATACATCAAAAACAGTCATACATTTCACATTTGCTATCATGAAGTTTACTGTCAAACAGATTTCTCTTTCATTTAGAGTGTCTTAAGCAGAAAAAAAAACTCACTTTCCTTGAAAATCCCCACTGAATTTGTTTCTAGGTGGATAATATGTTTCAGTTTTTCTGTTCAGATGACTACGAACAGAAGACCAGTGAGTTTCTCCCTCACATGGTCCAGTCTTTTTGGCAGCTTCTTTCCATTTTGGTCATGGATTGAATTTTTGTCACTGGATGATGAATATTGAGACTAGGCATTTATGTATGCATCCTCAAATCATTGAAAAAGTATTATTGATTGCTCTTCACCATCATTGGTACAAAGGGGCAGCTCTTCATGCCTTTAGTGGAACGTTGGTATGTGTTATCGTCAGTGGTACGGCGGTACATCTCTTTCATCGTCAGTGGTATGTCGATGATTTATCTCCTTTTATATCATCAGTGGTACGATGGTATATCTCTTTCCTGCCTTCAGTGGAACGTTGGTATGTGTTATCGTCAGTGGTACGGCGGTACATCTCTTTCATCGTCAGTGGTACGTCGATGATTTATCCCTTTTATATCATCAGTGGTACTGTGGTATATCTCTTTCATGCCTTCAGTGGAACGTTGGTATGTGTTATCGTCAGTGGTACGGCGGTACATCTCTTTCATCGTCAGTGGTACGTCGATGATTTATCCCTTTTATATCATCAGTGGTACGGTGGTATATCTCTTTCATGCCTTCAGTGGAACGTTGGTATGTGTAATCGTCAGTGGTACGGCGGTACATCTCTTTCATCGTCAGTGGTACGTCGATGATTTATCCCTTTTATATCATCAGTGGTACGGTGGTATACCTCTTTCATGCCTTCAGTAGAACGTTGGTATGTGTTATCGTCAGTGGTACGGAGGTACATCTCTTTCATCGTCAGTGGTACGTCGATGATTTATCTCCCTTTTATATCATCAGTGGTATGGTGGTATATCTCTTCATGCCTTCAGTAGAACGTTGGTATGTGTTATCGTCAGTGGTACGACGGTACATCTCTTTCATCGTCAGTGGTACGTCGATGATTTATCTCTTTTTATATCATCAGTGGTACGGTGGTATATCTCTTCATACCTTCAGTGGAACGTTGGTATGTGTTATCGTCAGTGGTACGGCGGTACATCTCTTTCATCGTCAGTGGTACGTCGATGATTTATCCCTTTTATATCATCAGTGGTACGGTGGTATATCTCTTTCATGCCTTCAGTGGAACGTTGGTATGTGTTATCGTCAGTGGTACGGCGGTACATCTCTTTCATCGTCAGTGGTACGTCGATGATTTATCCCTTTTATATCATCAGTGGTACGGTGGTATATCTCTTCATGCCTTCAGTGGAACGTTGGTATGTGTTATCGTAAATGGTACGGCGGTACATCTCTTTCATCGTCAGTGGTACGTCAATGATTTATCCCTTTTATATCATCATTGGTACGGTGGTATATCTCTTTCATGCCTTCCGTGGAACGTTGGTATGTGTTATCGTCAGTGGTACGGCGGTACATCTCTTTCATCGTCAGTGGTACGTCGATGATTTATCCCTTTTATATCATCAGTGGTACGGTGGTATATCTCTTTCATGCCTTCAGTGGAACGTTGGTATGTGTTATCGTCAGTGGTACGGCGGTACATCTCTTTCATCGTCAGTGGTACGTCGATGATTTATCCCTTTTATATCATCAGTGGTACGGTGGTATATCTCTTCATGCCTTCAGTGGAACGTTGGTATGTGTTATCGTCAATGGTACGGCGGTACATCTCTTTCATCGTCAGTGGTACATCGATGAATTATCTCTTTTCATATCATCAGTGGTACGATGGTGTGATTTCTGATAACGGAAGATTGGCATTCTGATTCAGGATGCATCCTTTCTCATCCCCAGTGAAAGAGGATGTTCCCCTTTTCTCATCCCCAGTGAAAGAGGATTCTATAACCTCTCTGACGCGAAGTGTTTTCCCCAGAGAAATTTCTTTCCCTTCCAAAGTTTCATCTCCCCAACAAAGTCTTGCCTTCCCCAGCGGAGATTTGCCAGCAAGACATTTATTTTCCCCAGTGGAATACCTTTTACTCCCCAGTGTTGTCATGCTTTATTATCATCATATGCATTCATTAAACATTGCATTGCATCTTAGGATCAAAAATTGTGTTTTATTTATTTAAGTCTCTTCGATTTTGTCAAAACGAAGATTTCCAATCATCGTATCTCCAAATCGAAGAAACGTAAATAGGGGCATCTGTCATACCCCAATTTTTGACCCTAAGATCCTATGTCATTCATATCCCAATCACTAATCAAGAGCTTCACTTGGAAGTTTTGTTTATGGTGTTGCACTCACCTCATCAATAAGAGGGACCATCAAGCACCAATGATTGTTTATCTTGTATGCATATTGTACTAACCCAAATACCAAAAACATTGCTTTGTTTCTTTGTAGGCTTTTGTTTTGTAGGTACCAAGCCAAGACATGCAATAAACAAGGCATTTTTCAAGTTTTTGACTGAGGAAATCGATTTCCTTATTGTGTAAATCGATTTCCCTGCAGCAATCTTCAACAAAATCACATTCTGGACAGCATGAAATCGATTTCCCTCCTGGGTAAATCGATTTCCCTAGTGTATTCTGCGCCAAATTCTCTTCTGGAACAGAGTGAAATCGATTTCATTCCTGGGGAAATCGATTTCCTTAAGGCGAAATTAAAAAAAAATAGAGAGGGAAGCTTGATTTGATTTTGGCACCTATTTTCTTTGACCATTTTTGTCATTGTACCAATTTTCCACCTCATCAAAATAATTCTCTTCATTAAACCCACTTAAACCCCATTTTACCATCTAATTGCCACTTTAATCACCAATTAAACACAAGCTAATTACCAAATGCAAAAAGACCAAATTACCACTACTCTTGCTCTCATCCTATAAATAGAGCCCACTACTCTCTCATTTCTCAAGCTTTGAGAGCCAACAAATCCCTTGCAATTTCTCTCCTCATCCTTACCAAAATTCACCAAAGCTCTTTTTCCTTCATAAAATTTGTGAGTCACATCTTGAACCTCACAAATTTTGAGCTAAGCCACCATCCATTTCACTCTTTTTTCTTCAATTGTTGAGAGATCAAGTTTTGTGTTGGTGATTCTTGAAGTAGATCTAAGTTTTGTTCAAGATTTGGTAATTTTCATCATCCTTTTTCATCTATCATAATGTGATTCTTTTGTGCTTGTGTGTGATGCATCTTTGATGCTATATTGGTGCTAATTGATAGTAATTTGATGGAAAATTCGTGCTCAAGTTGATGTGTGATCATAAGGTGTTTGTATATTTGTTCAAATCAAGTTTCATGCCTTTAAATGCTGTTTTTGCTGAAATTTACACTGAAGAAATCAATTTCCTTAAGGCTGAAATCGATTTCCTGCTGAACGTAACTTGTTTTTTTTTGAAAACTGCACTATGGAAATCGATTTCCCCCTGCATGAAATCGATTTCCAGCAGGCAGAATGTGGTTTTTTGCCTTTTTTGTGCTTGTTTTGGCTTCCTTCTTCCTACACTTCATTAATATCATTGGATCTAGGGTGTTGATAGGTTTGAAATTATCTAATCCACCAAAATGGATGAATGATATTAATGATAGTGTGAGTTGATTATCTTTTGTGTTTTCATTCTTATTTTCATCTTATTTTTCTTTTGATCGATGAAAGTCTTAATATCTTGAGAATTCTATGGATTCTTGATGAAGACTAGATCAATTTGTTTTCATTCTTATCTTTTCATCTTATTTCCTTTTGATCGATGAAAGTCTTAATATCTTGAGAATTCTATGGATTCTTGATAAAGACTAGATCAATTTGTTTTTCATTCTTATCTTTTTTCATCTTATTTTCTCTTGATCGATGAAAGTCTTGATATCTTGAGAATTCTATGGATTCTTGATAAAGGCTAGATCATTTCTTCTTCTCCTTCTTATTTCTTTTGATTGATAATCTTGATACATGGAGAGTTCTCCTACATTTGTCCCGACTCGATAAAAGATCAAATATGGAAGAGAATTGTATGCGGTGATTTAAGACTTGTGGAGGTATTTATCGTGTAGTCGCTATGATTTTTATCAAGCTTCTGATAAACCTCCATTGAATTTAAATCCGAGTACATCATTCACTCACCATCGATCTTCATTACTAACTTTGATATCATACTTGACAAGTTTCAAGATGGTTATCTTTAACATTTAACAACTAACTTTAATTTCCGCCATTTATTATACCGCTCTTTATATTTCTCGCTTTATCGCTTTATTTTATCATTTCATCATATTTACATTCCGCCATTTTCTCTTTGTCCATTTGGACGTTTATAATTCCGCTATTTTCTCTTTGTCCACTTGGACATATGTTTATGCTTCCGCTATTTTCCTTTTGTCCACTTGGACCCACTTTACTTTTATGCTAAAACACTAATAAACAACCAAAATCTAAAAAACACATAAGGCTCTCTTTGGACTATTGGTTACTATCCCTAGCATTTTGGAGACTCGGACTTATGGACCTAGTGCCTCTGGACTCTTATTCTGTTATTACTCTGCTGTTATTCTGTCTGTCCGGCATTGGATTGTTGTCTGTTTGTATGTGCAGGTATTTCCTTGAAAGCCCTTGATGGTTAATTCCAAGGCATTGAGATAAGGATTTTACCCGAAAACAGCCGTTACTCTGCCCGATTTTTGTCAGAATTTTAATGTGCTTAATGCAAAGTGGTGCTAAGACAATAAGTTCATCTGGATCCCCCAAGTGTTAATGTGTTGGTATTGATAATTCCAAAGGATGGGAAATCTATCTTGACTCTTAATGTCAAGTGTTGGCTTCTTATTTCGGTTAGACCGTTCTTTTCCTTAGCTTTTATTTTACGCAATAGGATAGCCTCTTCATCTCCTCCCACTTCTTAAATTTTCAAAATCTTCTCCCTTTTTCAAAAACCTTCTTATGTTTGCAATCTTTTCAAAACCTTTTATTAAACATATCTTTTGCCCTTAGTGGCCTTTTTCTTCAAAAAGTTTAGACACCGTTAATCGTCGAAACGAGTGGTTATACCCCACGATTTTGAAATTGATTGATATAATGAGATCTTTTCCGCGTGAGAGAGCTAGTGTCATACTCGTCGATTTTATCCGAGTTGGAGCCCTTCTTTCATTAGCAATGCAAAGAACTCGTTTGTTCTCATGCTCAAGATCAATGGCTGAGTATTTCTCTCCGACGACGATAAAGTGTATATTCGTTTTTAAAATGTTTTCCCAAAAAAGCGAAACTACATTAGCTCTGACTTCTCCATTGCACCGAGGAGGTATGTAGGCCCAAGGCTTAACGCTTTGTCGAGCTTATTTTAAAAATAAAACGAACCCTTTATGAGGGATGCTTAAAACCTTCCCCTTATATAATCAACACACAACACAGATTTTCAAAAAGGTTCCTGTGGAGTACCACAGATATGAGGGATGCTTAAAACCTTCCCCTTATATAATCAACACCCGAACCTGAGTTCACATTCTTGTTTTAAAAAACAAAACTTTGGGTTTTTCGTTCTTTTCCCTTTTCCTTTGAAAAAAATAAAGCGCGGTGGCGATTTCAAACGGAATATTGATTCGAGTCAATCCCATGGCTTCGATATCATATTTTCCCCGCTACACTTGGGCTTTGTACAAGGCAGATAAACCATATTTCATGTGTCAAAGATTCCTAACATCTAGGATCTTTTCCCATAGAGTCATCCATACTCAGTTTATTTTAGAGTCCGCCACAACCTTGGGCTTCATACAAGGCAGAAAATAATATTCCCCCTAGCTAGAGTCAGCCTCAATTCTGGGCTTTGTACTGAACACCAAATAAAATCCATCAAAATAAACACTCCCCAAGTAGAGTCAGCCTCAATTCTGGGCTTTGTACAGAACATAAAAATCCCTTGTAAATTAATCCCCAGTGGAGTTTTCTCCCAGAGTCATAATAATAATCAATCAATCAAAAAGCCTCAAGCTTGGGCCTCATACAAGCCAGTTAAAAAATCAAATCTTTTATACAGTAGATAGACATAGCTTATCTCTATAGAGAGATCTTTCCTCTATCTCACCACATTCAAACAAACAAACATTACATTTCATTTCAATTTCAATCAAGTCTCCCATTTAGGATTTTGAAAGGCATGAGCTGGCAGTAAAACACAAACATGTGGTAACTTTCCCTAATTTGGATGAGCATCTTTCTTTCATTTAAGAGGCATTTGACTGGTATACTTGCACATACACAAGTAAGGTCCCCCTCTTGAATGAAATGAATTCAGTTATTCTGTCACTCTTTTAATGTTTGTGGTGGAATAGTAGAAATACCTCTCTGTAAAGATAACTTCATGTCTCTTTACTGTAAACAGAGATTTAATTCAAGCTTCAACCTTGAGCTTCAAGCAAGGCACCCAAAAATAATTAATAATTAATTAGTTCCCCGAACTACATTAAGCTCTGACTTCCATTAGGGATATGTAGGCATGAGGTTCACAAGGAACCTCAGCGAGCTAATAAAATACCAAAAATAGTCAGTCAGTCAGTCTGTCTTTCTTTTATTCAATTCAATTCCTTCTCCTAACACAAAGGAGAAACTTTCCCAATCATTAGCAGTAAACACAATCACAATGACACAGAGAAGGTTCCTGTAGAGTACTACAGATATGTAGGGTGTTTAAACACTTCCCTATGTATAACCGACCTCCCGGACTCCAGAATTTCTAGTCTAGGTGTAATCCCCACACTTAGCAAACTCCTAGGGTTTAGTTGAGATCTTTTTTTTCCTTTCCTACTCGTAGGACAAATAAGAAAGTTCGTGTGATATCGTAGGAAGAACTGAAATAAAATTCATCCCACCACGGGCGCATTCTCCTTCCAAATTTCGCGTGAAGGGTCTAGCGTGCCGTCCTCCCAAGTGAAACGGGGAGGTAAAAAAATCGACACCACAGAAAAATGGCGACTCTGCTGGGGATATAAGTGTTAAAAACCTTGGTTTTCATCCAAACCAATGGTTGACCTGTTGCTGGTCCAACCCCAATGAGGAATTAGGGATGCCAAATTCCCCCTCAAACAAGAGAGGTCCTGCCTAACCTCTGTGTCATTTCATGTGTTTGCTGCATTTATATTTATTTATTTTGTTTATTCTGTATCGGGAAAGGGCTTGATTCCCCCTTGTGGTGAGAAATCCTATACCCGGATTTGAGTGCAACATAAGATAGGATGTAGGATGTCTTCCCGGTGAAGACCCTCTAATCTTGGTTCACAATTCTACTCTTGGGATTTGCCTGGCTGGTTGTGATTAACTGCGCCAATGCATTCCGAGACTGATTTGTACCAGGAGGACCTAGAAACACATTAACCCCACTTAAAGCCTTTTTTAGGACATAGAGCGGTGATTACGGAAGTAATTGTCACGCAGATACTACACTCAGAGAAAACTCTCTTATAGATACCAGTCAACGTATCTTTAAGGTTGAGCAAAAACTCTGAGACCCCTAGAACCCGTTCTACAGGTACAAAAATCCTTATCCTTAGTTTACCATTGGGGCGAGGTTTGCGTTTTGACTTCATGACCACTATACCCTTCTGCGCCATGTTTGTTAAAAACTCTTGTGTGTGCATTCATGCATTCATGCATCATTCATTAATAACAACTAAAAACAAAAAGAGTCTTTTTCGAGTCGTTTTTCAAGGAAACTAAATAACGAACGTTTTGAACTTCATAGAAAGAGAGAAACGGAGAAAGGACTTAAGGATCTATACCATGGATTATGGGAGAAAGAGATCTAGGAAATACACCTTCAAGATTCCCCAGGTCGAGGAACTGGGAAAGCTCGGAAAACTGGTGGTCAACCCCCAGGCTTTCAAGGAGAAGTATGGAAAACTTCTGCCTTTGCTCAATACCAACATTGTGGATGGGATCCTTCCCACCTTGGTACAGTTTTACGATCCAACGTATCACTGCTTCACCTTTCCAGATTATCAGCTCATGCCTACGTTGGAGGAGTACTCTCGTCTGATTGGAATAC